>NC_056736.1:567986775-568133342 GCF_019279795.1 Protopterus annectens
ACATTTCAGGGGCAGTTTATTTTATAGCACTTTTAGCATTTCACTGATGGTATGTTAGCAAAATGTGTTATTTGCCTGTTGTTTTGGGCGTGGGTAACAAAGTTTTGGTACGAACAAGAGATTTTTGCTATTGTTACTCTTCTTGTTTTGGATCCAACTTTGCTTTATGTGTGATTGTAATATGTTGCAACCACACAATTCCTTTTTTTTTATATTTTAATATCTTGACTGTGCTATGTTTCCCCAGTGGCAATAGTGAAATGCTACATTTTATGTGTTATATCGAAGCAAGACTTTTATTTATGTGATACTTAGGTGTATTATCCTTTCTTTGTGTTTTATGTCATCTACAACTATGGCACCCAGGCATCCAGTCCCCAAAACCCCTCTTCAGTGACCCTGAAAATTAAGTCATTGTGCAAGCATTTAGGTGTCATGGTGCTTTCTGCTTGATAGGGGACGTAGGGATATATCAGGCAGAATGCAAATTTGGCAGCAGATAGTTTCTGATGTACACGAGGTAGGCAGCCAGAGCACGACATTTGATCAGGTGATGATTTTGTCAGCACAGAGAAGAACAGCTGCAGTGGCCCGTGAATTGATGGGTACTGGGGGAGCCTGCTACATGCCACCACTAACAGCAAATGAAGAGTTCCTGTCCACTATCAAGGATCCAGACAGCTTACTGGAAAGTGAACAACAACATATCATTGGCGTTGGTGCTGCTGTTTCAGGGAGGATAACTATGTCCCAGGAGGAGCTTACAGGTAGGCTTATCCATCTCATTTGTTAAATACTTTTTGTATAGTAAAATATTGACAGCAATACTTAAGTTCTGTTTAACATTAAATTTGTTTATTGGGGGGATAGTTGAAGATTGATACACATTCTAGTTGATTACTCGTGGGCTTAGGGTTGACATGTCATCTAAGTTCTTGCTAAAAGTATAATTAATGGACATATAAAGGACAAAAAGTGTTATGCAAAGGAGAAAGCCAAGTTAGCTAATATACAGAAGGCAGTTTCAAAGATATTCAAAGAAAAATACAGGCAATAAAAAGACTAAAGCATAAAGATTTAATGTAGAAAAGACGATTGGTAAAGTAGACGTTAAAGAAATAGAAGTTGAAGTTATGGAGTTCCTGTGAAGTAAAGGATTTAATGTAGAAGGTCTAAAACAGACTACATCACAGCATGATGGAGTGAGTCCCCAGAATAAGGAAAAGCAAGAAGATCAGGAGACATGTGAAGAAGAAATATGGACAGAGGAAAGGAAAAGAGATTTAATATAGAGTAATATTTATGCAAAGGAGGAAAGCAAAACTAACTAATACAAAAAGAGCAGCACTAAAGATATTTGAAGAAAAATATAGGCAAAGGGATCCGGATATGGAAAACTTTACAATACAAAAATAAGAAGACTAAGAGGAAATGTAGAAAAAGAGATTAGTAATGGAGAAGTCAAAGAAATAGAAAATTAGGTAATGGAACAGCTGCAAAGAGAAGGATTCAGTGTAGAAAATCAAATGCAGCAAGCACCACAACAGGATAGCGCAATTGATATCAAAATTAAGGGGAAACCAGTGGAACAGGAAGCAATTGGTCAGGTGCCATATCAAGTTATTTTGGAGCCTTCCACAGGAAACCAGTATAAAAGTTCACTTGAAGCTAGACAGGAAGGAAAGGAACAGGAAACTGTGGAAACTCTGATGCAGTCAATGTTGAGTGATAGGCCAGTGAGTTTTCATATGACAGAACAACAGATGACACAGGATGAAATTGAAGAGAATGTGTCACAAGAAGATGTTATAGAACTTTCTATAGAATGCCCCCAGGAAATGGAAAATAAGGGATGTGCCCTCAGTATGGAAGAAAAGGAGTTAAGAGAAGAGTTGCTTGATTTAATAGACAAAGACAGATATATCAAGATCAATGAGAGAAGTAGACTGCAGAAGGTTAATAAAACCCCAAAAGTCAGTAGCTTGATAAAACAAATGAACACAGTAATTAGGACTGTCCATAGAGATCCATGCAATATAACAGAAGTAAACAGAATATATTACTGTGCTGCTAAATTAATAACTGATAAAATTCTACCACAGCAACATAGGGTAGCGAGGGAAAAGGGGGAGTGAAAGCGAATACCATCATGGAAATATCAAATAGAGAAAACTATAAAGCAGCTAAGACAAGAAGTGTCATTGTTAGAAGATTATAGAAGAGGGAACAGATCAACAAAAATATTAAGAAAGATAGATCTGATAAAAGCAGTGCACAGTATTAGAACAGACCAGGATCTATTATGCACTATTGGAGATAACAAACTAAAAATTTCAAAACAGGCAGAAAGACTCAGAAGATACGAAGATAAATAAATATAAGCAATTTACTGATGACCCAAAAAAGTTTTATAGAGAATTGGGGAATAAGGTAAAAGGAATTGATAAACCGCTGAACAAAGAGGAAGTAGATACATTTTGGAGAAGTATCTATGAAGATCCTGTGGAACATAACAAAGATGCTAAATGGATAGAAGGAGTAAAAGAAAGAATAAGAAGTTTAAAGGTACAGGATATGAAATGGGATGAAATAACAGCCAAAGAGATTGAAACAAAGTTGAGAAAAGCCTCTAATTGGAAAACCCCAGGCCCAGATGCAGTACCTAACTTTTGGCTTAAAATATTAACTTCTTTACATGAGGATCTAGCCATGAGTAAGAACTATTTATATGCCCATCCCGAAAAGACACCACACTGGTTAACAACAGGAAAAACAATGCTCTTACTTAAGAGTGAACCTGCAAGCTACCCTAAAAATTATAGACCAACAGCTTGTCTTCCGACGACGTATAAACTATACATGGGGATTGACGCCGACAGAGTTTATAGTCATTTAGAAGAAAGCTCAATTATGACAGTAGAACAAAAGGGCAATAAAAGAAAGTCATATGGAGCAAAGGATCATTTGTTGTTAAATAAAGTTATAGTGGAGAACTGTAAGAAAAGGAAGAATCTAAGCATGGCATGGATTAACTATAAAAAACCATTTGATAGTATCCCACATTCATGGATAAAAGGTTGGTTAAAAATGTATAAGGTACATCCTACACTGATTGATTACATTAGAGTAGCCATGAAGCAGTGACAGACCACTTTGCAATTAAGCCATGATAAAGGACAGATTATTATCCCAGGGATAAAAATCCAAAGGAGGATATTCCAGGGTGACTCCCTGTCACCGCTGCTATTTTGCCTTGCCATTAATCCATTAAGCTGTTTACTTAACAGCTTAGGTCATGGCTATAATTTGGCTTCTAGAAAACAAAAAAGTGTAATGACTTTTCATCTTCTCTTTGTTGATGATTTAAAATTGTATAGCTCATCAAATGAGGAACTGAAAGCATTGCTGCAGGTTGTCAAAACGTTTTCAGATGATATTGGAATGTCATTTGGTCTTGATAAATGTGAAAAAGCAACCTTTAAAAAAGGAAAATTGCAGCACCAGAAAAACATCAGTTTTGGACAAGAATGTGATATAAAAGAACTTGAGCAAGAGGGGTGTATAAATACTTGGAAATTGATGAAGGATCAGCAATAAAACATGAACAAATGTGAATAAAGCTTAGTAAGGAGCACTTTAGAAGACTTAAATTAATCCTGAAAACAGTGTTGACACCTAGGAATAAGATCCAAGCTATAAATCAACTTGCTCTTCCTGTCCTAACTTATAGTTTTGGAGTGATTGACTGGCCCCAAAAAGTGTTGGATAGATTGGATATTAAAACAAGAAGGATGCTTCATGCTCACCAAATGATTTATAAAAATCAGTGTATACCAAGATTATATATTCCCCGTTCTGAAGGAGAGATGGGCCTCCTTGAAATTGATTACATGTACAGATCTGCAATCATGGGACTCCACACATATCTACTGACCTCACAAGATCCAAATGTGGTGAATGTTTTGAAACATGAGGAGAATAAGTCTAAGATGACCTCTCTGCTTAATTTAGCAGAAGCTTATCGACATCAAGCAGGAATGGAAATCAAACCAGAAGTGGATAAAAACCAGGCAGCAACTGAATGTGCTAAAAAACAAAAGAAAGAATATAAGGTGAAGGACCAGATGAGAAGGCAAGAAATGTGGAAAAAACATAAATATAGTTGCAAGTATAGAAAACTTCTGGAAGAGCCTCATGTTGCTAAAGAACGAACGCAGGAATGGTTAAGGAGAGGTGAATTTACATCAAGAAATGAAAGGTTAATACTGGCAGCCCAAGATAGTGGGCTATGTACACGCTGGTTTACTAAGTCCATTGAACATGTGGGAGAAATAGACATATGTAGGTTTTGTGGAACCAAATTGGAAACAGTCACACACCTTATTGCTGGTTGCAACTCTCTAATGGCAGAGGGACTGTATACTGAAAGGCATAATAATGTGGCGAGATTGTTACACTGGAGATTGTGCAAACATTATGGTATCGAAGTGGCTGAAAAACACTGGAAACATGAGCCACAGAGAATCATAGAAAATGATGAAGTTTACATCACATGGGATCACCCAATAACAACAGTCCCAAAGATAGATGCTAGAAAACCGGATATATGGTCCAAGAAAAGAAGACAAAAGTAGCATTGATCAATGAAATCGCCACACCTAGTGACTACAGTGTCTTGCGTACAGAGAGACACAAAGTCATAAAATACCTCAATCTTCAGGCAGAAATGAGAGCCATGTGGAAGAAAGATACCCAGACAGTTCCAATAGTAGTAGGAACAACTGGTCTTATAAAAAAGAATTTACAATCGTATTTAGATATGTTACCAATTCATGTAACACTGTATGAATTGCAGAAAGAGTCATTACTGGGCACATTGCGGGTGCTGCGAAAAGCACTTTTGGCTAACATCAATGAGTGAAAAAATACTAATTTTATGAACTTTATTCGTACTTTGACTTAGGAATGGGGTCCATTCCTGTCATGGTATTAGAAACCCAAAAGACTTGGAGAAATTAAAAAGGCAAAAAGTTTTAACCCCCTGTGTTACTGTTAATTGTGATGATGGTGTCCTTACCTTTTGCTTAACTTCTTCCAGGACCATCATCCATGAGAAACATAGCATCATCTGCACGTGGTAAGCCAAATATGTTTATGTCAGTACTGATGAGGAGTTCAAAGAAATATATATTTATCCATATGTGTGATGTGGATGTCAGCACTGTTGGGTGTATTGCTGTACTGTCTGTAGTAGTGGCACCACTGTTAGTTTGTTAGCACATATTTGACTATAGTACTATAGTTATTAACTTCTTTCCTGTGTTTGTAGCTTATTATCACAGGTGATCCTGACAGTGGAAGTGTAGGACTCTTACCACCTAATGTCAGAGTATTGGCAGACTCTGATGATAATGATGGGCGAACAGAGGCGCAGTTGGGGGGTGCAGAGTTTGAATCTGACACTGAGGTTGACATTTGGTCATCCCCTGTAATTCCATTTGACACAGCTAGTAGGCCTATGACACCCCATTTCAGTGAGCCCTCAGATATAGGACAGGTGGAGGATGATACATCAGGGAGATGTGGCTACTGTGGCTTCAGTGCCTGTTGACTCTGGCCATAGCCAAAGTGTGGGTGAGGTGCATGCAGGAGGGTTGTTAGGGATGCTTGGAGGAGGCCTGCTGTCCATCTTTCACCAGATACAGGTGTATCTTCCCATGCCACTCGATGTGTGTTTAGGGATGACATGTAGATGCGGACATGTTCCAATTGGTCCTCCAGAGAAATGTTTAGGGTTGTAGATGTGGCATAGGCTGGCATTCATGACTGCCTCCACCATGCTGCTGATTCAATGGATCAGATGAGTGACATGTTGGAACAGGCAGTGTCTGTGATGGAATGTCTGCTGGGAGGGGGGATGACATCCAAATGGGCATAGGTCAACCACATCATCTGATGTTCACCAGTGTGGCTGTGCCCATTCACAAATTCATTGTGGCACTACTTCCACTGTTCCATCAGTGGTTAAGGTGTCCACACCCAGATGTGGCAGAACATTGGGTTCATTGTCCTGGGTGTCCTCATCAGGTGATCTCAATCAGCAAACATCAGTCACATTCAAGTAGCAGCAGTGCATCTGACCTGGATGTACCAGTGCAACACCTGGCAGAGCCAGTTCTCATGGTCAGGTACGACAGCAATGAACTGCCACCTCTACCATACATGGCTCACACCTGTCTGACATACCAAGATGCAGAGCTAGCACAGAGCTTGGCTGTGTTCCTGCAGACACTCAAGCAGCAATTTCACATGGAGGGCCCATACAGACACACACATAACAGTTACATGGTTCAGCCATGAAGCTTAAAGCTCATTTTGTTTCACTGGTCATTTGTTACTTTAGCCGAATGTCTGCCTGCTTCCCTTTCTTGCTCACACGCACTCATCAACCTTTTGTGTCAGCCTAGGCTTTCTTCCCCCAACACCCTGTGCAAGTGATGATAACTGTGCCATAGCCTTGTTTTCTAGCTTTTGGATTCAGGGGTACCTAACATTTGTGTTTGATGCTCAGGGTGCATAGATGACTTACTGCTTAGTATATCTGCATTTGTGATGTTGTTTGCTAATTGTACTTTTGACATATTTTGGTCTTAGAAAGTTAGACAGTTGATAGAATCAATACATTTTTTCATTGGTATTTTTAATAATCTTCTGAGGGTTGTGAAGTCTGAAACTGAAATGTGTCTCATTAATTTCTAACTTCTCTCTTTCATGACTTTCCAGTACAAAAGTATGAAGCCTAACTGAGGATGTTTGGTTACCATCAGTACTTTTGAGATGTAAACACATGTGGATCTTTGATGCCTGAGGCCTACTACTCGATAGAGGACACACGTGTTCACATAAGTCTCTCCTATCACATGTTAAACTCATTTCTGTACAAATCACCCACCTTTTATGTGCTTACACTACTAAGTAACAACATGCAAGGATATGCCATTCATTGATATTATTACACAATACACTCCAGGTTCAACACTTACCTTGTAAATCTAGCAGTTGCAACAGTTTTAGTTCAGGGCTGAGTCTGTCTGATGCTAGGAGTACATGGCCATTACATGGGTAGATAAAGGTTATGAGCATTGCCTGGCATCAGTGTTACTATATGTATGTGTGTGTGTAGGAGGAAGGTTTAGCCCCTTAGGTGGTGAGTGATTATGCTATGCATTGTCTCTTAGCCAATGCAAGGGCATATTGAGCATGTCTATGTCTGCTTACACCCGCAGTAGCTACTGATTCCCCCTCTGACTCAATATCTGTGTGTGACTATGGTGACCTTGTGATAGGTGGTGGTATGTGTGGCTCTTCCCCTTGTTGATTGTGCTGAAGTTGCTTTCTCAGGATGATGTTGTGAAGCATGGCACAGACAGTGAATATTTCAGTACATGTATATGGATTGTACTACAGTGCTCTCCCAGCTGTATCTAGGCACTGGAACTGCAATTTTAGCAGCCCAAACATATGCTCTATGATGTTTCTCATTTGAGGGTGTGCCTCATTATGGCATTCTTCAGCAGGTGTGTGTGCATTTCTGATGGGTGTCATCAGCCATGGTTCGAGCGCATAACCTGCATTCCCCAGTAAATGACCCTGTAGGATATCACCCATAGTAAACATCTGAAACAGCTGGGAGGTGTTCCAGATATATGAGTCATGGTAACTGCATGGATTGCCAACACACACATTCAAAATAATTCCCTTAGCATTACAAATAACTTGGCAGTTAACAGAGTAGAAGCCCTTTGTTTTTATGTACACCCTTCCCTGTTCCATGAGTCATGCCTTAATTTCTAGATGCGTACAATCTATGGCATCCAGCACTTCAAGGTAGTGTGCTACAGGGTAGAACTCCTGCATATTTGTGGCCCTGTCCTCAGAAGTATGGAAAAATTATATGTGGGCACTGACCTGTTGGAGCATAGCATTCAGGACTTGATGGAGGATCCTTGATGCTGATGTCTGTGACACCCCCAGCATGTCCCCTGTTGGTTTCAGAAAGGTTCCTAAGGTACCTATAGCTAAAATTCTAAGTGCTACACATATCTTTGTCTCCACTGGTATGGGTTCCCCTCAGTTTACCCTGGGTCTGAGTTGAGGACGACAAAGGTTGCAGGGTTCCTTTAAATGTCTCTCTATCCACCCTGTAGCGCTCTATAATTTCTGCATCATGTAGATTGTGATAAGTTACCTGGGGTTTGAAAACTCTTCTCCTCCTTGGCCACGGTCTAGTAGCAGCAGCAGTAGCATAGACTTCAGCGTGCTGCACATACACATGAATTAAAGCAACAGCAGCCCCTAACATTCTGTCTCTGTAGACTCCTTTCCATGGTTGTATTCCATACATTTTGGAATTTACAGGGAAAACCAGCACTTTGTCCACACATTTGCTGTATAGCTTGTTGAGTAGGTCCTCCATCTCAGATTGGTTGATTAGCATACAATTCAGCTGCTTATGCTATAATTAGCATGCCACGGTGTTTACCATGGTTGCACAGCTCTACACACTGTGTAGAGCCACTTACTGAATATGAAACAGTGCACTACCATGTGTGCATTTTGGCGCCACATGCATGTGGTGTTAGCGGACTGTGTAGGATTTATTGAATCTGCCTAATAATCTATTTTAATTCCAGTATCTCAGGTCACCTGTATGTCACCAGAACAACATATCATCCCATTTGTGGAGCCAAACTGTTTTGCATAAGATTTTGTAAATATATCTATAATCTGTTGTCTGAGCTAAGGATGTTATAACTCCCCTGTACTCATCCCTAATCAGACCACTAATAGAGTACAACGCTCCCTTCTGTATGTACCTTACCCGACACCTGCAGCACCTCAGAGGTTTCTCACCAAGAAATTTCAGGGCCTTCAATACATGACCTACATGGACAGACTGAAGGCCCTGTCACTGTACTGTGTATCTTATAGGCTGCTGAGAGGCGACTTGTGCCTGGCCTACAGAGCAGTCTCAGACCCTGCCCTAATGGAAATGCTGCACATCTGCAAGTCAAATGGGACGAGATTCACTCGCTCTAGGCATCTTAAATTAACAGGACATACTGGAGAGACAGATATGTCTCTCAGAGATTGCCACTCCCCTGGAACAGACCTGAATAACTCTGATATAGTATCTTAGCTTTTTAGATACTAGTTTATACATTTCTTGCAATAAGCCAGCAAAACTTGGAGTTTTATGGTTTTATTTTTTAATGTCAATATTAAATTCATTGATGGTAGTCTATGCTGATTAATATTATAATCATTTAGTTTTCTACTTAGTTTGTTGTCAGATAAAGGTAATAATGTGATTTGAACCTGAAATCAATTTTTGATTTTATTTATTCTTAGCAGTTATGAATAATTTTGAGATTTAATTTCTTCCAGAGCTACACTTCTCTTGTGATCCATACTACTTGTTGAGGCTACACACTCAAGTGCGCTAGTCTGTGTTACATATTTATTGCAATTTCCTGCTGTTTGTTGCAAAAAAAAAAAAAAAAAAGTTTCCCTTCTTTCCTGACCTAGAGTAGTCAAAACAGGCTTTGCTTGTATTTCTGTTTTTGAAAGTTCTGTGTTTTGTGTTTCCTTCTTTTGGATAGAGAGGGAGGTTTTTCACCAGTGCAGTGGGAGCAGGGAGAGGAGCCTCTATCTGTCCCCTGAGGAGTGTTCCAGCACAGGAATAGAGTGGTGTTGTGTATGGGCCAATGGCTAGCTCTTTCCTCTTTTTTCAAGTGCGCCTGTATCCTGTGTATGTAGCAGGCTTGCGTGATTTTATTGCATAGGTGCATAGGGCACAACACATTTGGGTGATGACATGCTCGACAAGCCACGAATGCGCTAGGGGAGGACTTGCACCACCTGTCCCCCGAGCTTTTGGATATTGGCAAGGCTCTTGCTACCCCCAGTAGTGTTTTTTTAGGCAAGGCTCAAAAAAACCCACCCCACCTCATAGGGTACAGGATAATAAGAAACTAAGAGAATGCTACTCAAGTCCCAGAAGTCTAAACCACAAGATGCACTCTCAAAACTCTCCTTAGCATGGAGAACATCGACATTAACAGAAACCTCAGAAACTGCTCTCAAGGCTCGAGCACACCCAGCTACCACCACCTACTACATATTTCCACCCCAAAACTTGGAACGAACCACAAAACCACAAAGGGGGAGTAAATCATCAAGATACCCACACCTCCAGGTTGGTGGCACAACACACAGCACATCAGCACAGCACCATGGCAAACTACAGGGTAAAACTGCAAACTCCAGTTTCCCTTACCAGCTTTATACCCCCCTACCTCCCCAGAACCCCAAACCCAGGAACCCCTTCCTGAGAACACTGGAAAATACACTCCAAAAAACACCATATTATATGACTTCTGATTACCCAACCATACACTGGCTACATGCAACCATCCTCCACCTAGCCCAAAGGGCTCCAACACACCCCCAAAACAAATGCTATGGAACAAACAACTCCCACAAGCACAAACAACAACCAACCTACACTCTCTCATCAAACAATGGGGACCTGATCATCACCAACATGGGTGGGTCCTCACTGGTACCAGAAGACCATAAACTACTCTCACTGATATTCCAATCCCCACCCCCCCCCCACCCCAGAAAACACATCCCAAAAACTTCCACTAAAAAAAAACACACTCCAAAAAACTCTAAAGCAAATCACACAAGCCAAAACCCCTCTGGAATCCACCCAGACCCCAACTTTATAAATACGAAAAAAATACACCGAACCCACAGACATTGCAACATCCCTGCTGACAGGTTCAGCGAAACTTCTCCCCCCCCCCCAAAAAAGGGAAGCAAGAAACACAGCATCATGGGGACCAGACGGTGTCCCGGCTGCGGCTACATGAACTCCAATGGATGGGAGATCGTGAGGTTTTACCCGGTATCACTTCTGTGTCACTGTTAGAGACAGACAGTATACTAACCTCGAAAAAAAGGGCATAGCAAATTTATTTTAAAATGGGTGGAAAAAGCCATACACACCTGGCTAGGGGCTATAATATTTACTTTTTAATGGTTTGCTGAAATCCCAATATTGCCCTTTCATGTACTTTATTTTAAGCCTGACTAACAAACTTTAATTTATCATCTTTGCTAGGTAGGCTAGTTAGGTGTTAATCCCAGTGTCTTCATACTTATTTACTCTATAATGATGTGGCATAGATGAAAGAAATTAATCTCTTCAGTAAGCAACTATTGGCATTTCTTTATTGAGTTACATAGTACAATGGCTAAAGCATTAACAAATTATACCTAGACATAGAATATGACTGAAGAACAGACACTTTAGTGCTTAGATACTGGTCTATTAGAAATGCACACTGTATCTATTTTGCTTTGAGTACCAAGGCATAGAAATTACGTATATACTGTAATGAATCTGGGTTTTTAAAATAACCAATAACAGTTTTACTATCACGTTAGCGAATGGCAGGTGGTCTAGAGTGAGAGTGTCAAAGTGTAGTTTTCCAGTAGGCAGTTTTGTGAACACAAATACATTGACTACACAATATCGAAGGGTTAGTGTAGTTCGAGTATTTGAGTTTGAACTTTTGAATGGAGATTGCGGTTCAGTGAGGAACAATAGGGAATTAACCCACTTCCTCACTGTAGTGTGATCTCGGAGTTGGTATATATAATTTGCTGGGGGTGTGAGGGGCACAGTCCCCCACATGGGGAGTGCAGGGGGCTTTCCCCCTGCAAAATAATAAAACTTATGTGCCATTGACTGTAGAGTGTCACGGTAGTTTATGGTACATAGCATGGGTGACTGACGTCACCTCCTGCTATGTCGAATACATCGAACTACGAGTGTTGATGTATTCTGTTTTGAGTTTGCTGGTTGTTTGATGTTGCAGTTTTCTGCATTTTGAGTCAACAATGAGGCCAGTCGATGAAAGCAGTTTCAAGATTTCAATAGTAAACCCTGATAACCATCAAGGTAGTACATTCTGTTCTGTTTTAATAATTTTGTTAGTAAATGAAATTCTGGACAATGATTCTATACTTGAATCTTCACTGTTCAATACCAAATTGAAATCTCCTCAAGCAGAATTGTAGCTATCCCTGTGGCTAGCATAGATGTCCTAATTCAGAGTAATGTGCAGAGACCAGATGAACTACCTCCCAGGGTCTCAAGAAAATGGCCAGTGTCCTGACAGTCCCTTGATAGAGATCTTCATTACATCACTGACCAGAGTGCTGACAGATCCCTTGATAGAGATCTTCAGCAGATCACTGGTCAGTGTGCTGACTGATCTCTTCATAGAGATCTTCAGCGGATTGTTGCTGGTTTACTAACAGATCCCATCAAAGAGATCTTCCAACATATTCTTGGCTGGTGTGCTGACAGATCCCATCATAGAGATCTTCTAACAGATTGTTGGCTGGTGTGCTGACAAATCCCTTGACAGAGATCTTCAACAGATTGTTGACCAGTGTGCTGACATATCCCTTGATAGTGATCATCAACAGATCACTGGCTAGTGCAGGAGTGTCTGAGGAATGGAAGATCACAGGAGTGTTATCACTGTACATGCTTGATTGTGTAGTCCATGGGCTGGAATTCTTTAAGATGCTGGTGCCTCTGGCTTATACTACAGGTGTGCACATCACATAGTCTCTTTTCAAAGTGCTAGAGCTGGTAGAAAGTTATGCAACATTTATGTGCTACCAACTGTTTTCGAACCACAAAGACATTAAGCACTTGCTGTCAACCTTTGCAATCTCTTAATCTGGGAATTAATAAGCTTGTCTGCACTTATTCATTCATTTGCAGAATATAAATAACAGTTTTTGTATTTCTTCCAGCTCTTCTGAATTTGAATTAATTCACATTTTTCCCATGCAGTTACTGACATATAGGAAAATGGGCTATACTGAGGCACAGAATGTGAACTTTAAGAACTGTATGATTTCTTAATATTTGACAACATCATTTACACCAGATGAAGTAATCAAATAAGAATGAGATCATTAAGGAGAAGTAGATTCACCATTAAATAAAGCTGTTGGGGTATGTACAGTGAGAGGCAGACTATTAAGTAGTAATAGATTCTAGATTAAATACAACTGTTGATATGTGTACAGTTAGGGTCTAACCATTAAGTAGATGTGGATTTGACATTAAATAAAATTGATATTATATGTACATTAAGAGGCAAATGATTAAGGACAATCAGATTTGATACTAAGAAAAACTGTTGGTGTCTTTACAGTGAAGGACAAACCATTATGGAGACACGTATTTGACATTAAATAAAACTGTTGGGGTATGTACAGTGAGGAGCAGAACATTAAGGAGCAATAGAGTCAACATTAAATAAAACTGCTGGTGTATGTACAATCAGGACAAACTGTTAATGAGACATAGAGTCACCAATGAATGAAACTGCTGTCATATGTACCTGGGGGGAAATCATTGAAGGGCAAAATATTCAACGTTAAAATAAAACTGTTGTGTATACACCATGAGGAGCAAACCATTTAGGAGAAGAAGATTTGACATTAAATAAAACTGTTGGGGTATGTACAGTGAGGGGCAGAACATTAAAGTGAAGCAGATTCAATATTAAATAAAACTGCTGGTGTGTGTACATTGACTATGTACACTGGGGCAGAATATTAAAGTTAAGCAGATTCAACATTAAATGCAACTGTTGATAGGTGTACAGTGACGGTCTAACCGTTAAGTAGATGTGGTATCAGCATTAATTAAAACTGATGGTGTATGTATAGTAAGGGGCAGAACATAAAGGAGATGTAGATTCAATATTAAATAAAACAGTTGGTGTATGTGCAATCAGGGCAAACCATTAATGAGACATAAATTCAGCAGTAAATAAAACTGCTGTCATATGTACCTGGGGGAGACCATTGAAGGGAAAAAGATTTGACATTAAATAAAACTGTTGTCTATATACCACAAGGAGTAAACCATTTAGAAGAAGAAGATCTGACATTAAAGCTTTTAGTGTATGTCCAGTGATGGGCAGACCATTATAGAAACACAGTTTTGACATTAAATAAAAATGTTAGTGAATGTGTAGTAATGGGGGGACCATTATGGAGACACAGATTTGTCATTAAATAAAACTGTTAGTCTTCATGAAATTAGGGTCAGACTATTATGGAAACACAGATTCCCCATTAAATAAAGCTTTTAGTGTGTGTACTGTAACTGGAAAACCATTAAGGAGAATCAGACTGGACATTAAAATAAAACTGTTGGTGTATGTACAGTAAGGTATAGACCTTTAAGGAGAAGCAGATTCTACATTAAGTAAAGCTGTTGGTTTATCTACAGTGAGAGACAAACCATTAAGGAGATGTAGATTTGACATGAAATAAAACTGTTGGTATACATACAGTGAATGAAATTATGAATACTTACATGACAGAAGAAAAGTGTGTAAAACAGTGTGTGAGTCAAAGAAAATAGTTTGAGAAACGAGGTGAGAATGAGCTATAAACATAGTGGCACTGAGAGTGAGGGACATGAGAACCAAAGAAAAACAGTGCACCTGCTAGATGTAGCTATCAGTATGAGAGAAAGACATGTCCAGCATCTCATGTATTATATATGAAGACATATGCAAGTATGGTAATTGACAGTGTGCTTCACACATTTAACATGGCACAGGTTGTGGATGTCTATATATATATATATATATATATATATATATATATATATATATTTCTGATTCAAAATTGTAAATACAAAATTCATGTTAACAAATGTTTACTATGTTATGGATAAGGAAGATCACCTGCAAATCACAGTCCTTCCATTTTGTTTATTAGTCTAAAAAGTCAGTCAGCCCAGTGTACTGACTGAGACAACTAGAGAATCCCTGACATTTCAAAGTAACTTCTTCCTTGTATAATTACAGTTCAGGTATAATTTCTGGATGGAATCCTTTTACTTATTAGATTCTCCTAACCAAGCTTAGTTCAGACATTCACAAGTCAAGCAAATGTGAGTGTAAACCTTTTTAAGTATTTCCACTATTATCCATAATTATGCATTATGATAATGACAGTAACAATAATTCAGTAAGCAAAGAAATGACTATACAATAGCTTTTGCAGGCTCCTATTAAAAGTGGGTATGAATGAAGTCTGACATATATCAATGAAATATCCTAATGGTCCCAGAAAATAAGAAACTGAATCTGAATATTTGAACAGTTTATACATGTATAGCTTATTGTTTATATACTAAGATAATTAAAACACAAACCCATGTAACAAAGCATTAGAAATGGGAGATGCAAATGTGATCACGTTGTCCATCAACAGTAATGTCTATATAACAAGACAATGCAATTAAAATACAAATATAAATAATTTCAAAGAAATTGAAGGTGAATATTTGTATAAATTAATATTTGATCAGTTTGCATACCTGTACATACAATTTGTATAACAAGACAATGCAATGAAAGAAAAAAGAATAACAAAGGTTACCTTGCTGGCTTTCCTAAATCCATTATCTGATGAGTTCTCTTTCAGTCTATGTATGTCAGCAAATGTTGCACGAATATCGTGTCCCTCTAATTCGGCACCATTTGCTTTGTGCACAGCAGTCACAGCATCCTGTAGGATCTTAAAATACACAATGCCAAAACCAGCAGATTTTTTTACCTTTCCTTGACGGACAATGTGCACTTTTACGAGATCTCCATAACGAGAAAACAACTCTCTCCTGTGGTCTGTCTGTTTAAACCAAATAAGGCCAGGGTGATGCTGGCAGTTGGCTCTGGGGATCCCTTGACTGAAATTTCAAAAGATTTCTCTGACGCTAAGGTCAACTCTTTCTCCTTAATCCTGCTGTCTTCCTTGTTAGTTGCACTATAAAAATGAAAGGAAAAGGCTTGTAATGCCGTTATTGCTCAGATATTATTGTGATATATTTTCTGTTTAATTAAGTATTTGGCATTTGATTGATGGGGTGGTCCAAGGACCCTCTTCAGCCACAAACCTGGCCAAAGGAAAACAGAATTAGTCTCAATAATTCAAATGATGAAACATTAAAATGACAGTAGTCAAGGAAAGCAGATTTTATATTTGTGTTTTATATGAAATGTGTTTACAAGGCAAAGCACTGATTAAAAAGGATCAATTTCACACCCAGACCAGGAGGTTCAAACAGAATAGTCTTACACAATATAGAAATAGCAGCCCAGAAACCAAAATAGTTGTCAGCATGGATAAATGAATGCCACTTTAACTGGCATGTAACATTAATCATTTTACGAAGGTGTCAGGATTAGTACAGGTGTTAAAGCACATTAGTCTAGTTACACAAAAGTGATACTAACAACACGTGGGTGGTGCAATGTAAAGCACTTGCTATGTAGTAGCTGTGGTTATCTCAGCTTGAGTTCTGGGGCATGTGACTACACTGCTGAGAGTTATGACATAACAGCAGCATAGTTTTAGCTGGAAGTAACACATCGTATGATATGATTAACAGTGAAGCAGCTAGAATGCAGCTTTCTTGTTAGATGTTTACTGAAGGGAGTGTGAAATTCTGTTTAGCAATTACCCGCGGTGGTGTTGCTGCGGTAGCGTTAAGTCTCAGTAAGAGATGCTTTCCTTCTCAATCTCAGCTAGAGCTTCTCTTCTGAGAGATGATCGTGTGAATGGGATTACCTGCAAGGAAGGGTTGTAGCCCCATGCAAGAGAAAATCAAAAAAAAATCAAAAGGAATCAATACGGACGGGAGCTGCTCTCGATTGCACAAATTTTTATTTGAGACTAAAAGTGCTTCCTATACATTGGGATTCAAGGCAGAAAAACTGTAGCTGTTACAGTTTAAAATTAATTTGAGGACCACATACAGGAGATGCATCAAGGGGTGAGATGCTTGGTCATAGGGGCAGTTGCTGAGGGTATGTTATCCTGAGAAAAAGGAAGAGCTCAAGGGATGAGATGTTAAGTTATACGTGCAGTTACTGAGGGTATGTCATCCTGAGAAGATAGGGAAAGACTGGCATTTTAGACGTTAGAAGGGGAGGCAGCGGGATGTTTAGCTCTTTCTTTTATTGGAAACCACTTAGCTTTTTTAAGCCTATAACAATGATGGTCACAGTGGACTGGTAGGGTAATACATATGCATATTTTGTTAGGGCTGGGAAAGTGTGAATGTGATTATTTCTATTAAAGTTGAAGGCAGCCATGGAAAGCCTTTAATCTAAACGGGACTACATGATTTCTTTACAATTTGCTGTCCTTGCTTTAATGGAGGAAAAATTCTGAGATTTTTCCATACCAGAAAAGGAATGTGTTTATTTTTTGCTTTGTTCTCAATATGTAAATGGAAGTTTAATTCTTGTTTTAACCTAAGCAGTTGATATTTGAAGGAGAAGGTAGTTTATTTTTCCCAGATATTTTATTAGATTTTAATAAGAAAAACAACATATTAACACAACAAATAACATATATCTATTTACAAAAATGTCATTTTCAAACTCTTCACAATTACTAATAGTGAAACAATAAAAGAAGGGTATTTAATCATTGGTGTTTCTTTAATAACGCATTGAGTTTTAATCAATAATGGTCGCTAGAAAAAATAATTATAGCTAGAAGTGATCTTGCTTGTTCTCACCTTAATAGTCAGTCATTCATTTTGACAAACATTAACAATATTGTAAACTACACAACTCAGGGAGTAGTTTCATTTTTCCATTTTTTTGTGATAACCTTTCTAGTTATGGTTAATGAACTCCAAAGAAGAAGGTTTAGCAATCTTGGGATATTTTCAAGAATTGAAACATTAAGCAAAACCAAAGATTAAGAAAAGGAGAAGATAGTTTTCTAATGCTTGGTGACTCCCGCCCAAAATGTTCCAGTTTGACGAGACTGTGGAACATTACTGTTTTACACTGGAAAGCATTGCTTTATTTTTGTTATGATACATAAGGGTTTCACATTATCCAGTTTGTTAGTAAAAGGAAGTAATTTTGAGTTCTTTTTTTAGTCTTCTGGAAGGGGTCTGACCTGTAAATACCCATATCATTGCCTCAAAGGATCAGTAGAAGGTGTGGATGATCTGAAGGAAATACATTACTGAAGGGAGAGAATGAGGGTGAGTACCAAACACTGGGGAGAATGAGGGGGAGTACCAAATACTGGGGAGAATGCAGGTGAGTAGCAAACACTGGGGAGAATGAGGCGGAGTACCAAACACTGGGGAGAATAAGGTTGAGTACCAAACACTGGGGAGAATGAGGGTGAGTACCAAACACTGGGGAGAATGAGGGTGAGTACCAAACACTGGGGAGAATGAGGCAGAGTACCAAACACTGGGGAGAATGAGGGTGAGTACCAAACACTGGGGAGAATGAGGGGGAGTACCAAATACTGGGGAGAATGAGGCAGAGTACCAAACACACTGGGGAGAATGAGGGGGAGTACCAAATACTGGGGAGAATGAGGCAGAGTACCAAACACTGGGGAGAATGAGGGGGAGTACCAAATACTGGGGAGAATGAGGGGGAGTACCAAATACTGGGGAGAATCAGGGTGAGGACCAAACACTGGGGAGAATGAGGGGGAGTACCAAACACTGGGGAGAATGAGGGGGAGTACCAAACACTGGGGAGAATGAGGGGGAGTACCAAACACTGGGGAGAATGAGGGGGAGTACCAAATACTGGGGAGAATAAGGGTGAGTAGTAAACACTGGAGAGAATGAGGGGGAGTACCACATACTGAGGAAAATGATGGGGAGTACCAAACACTGGGGTGAATGAGGGGGAGTACCAAACACTGGGGAGAATGAGGGGGAGTACCAAATTTCAGGAAGAGTGAGTGTGAGCACCAAATACTGGGGAAAATGAGGATGAGTACCAAATACTGAAGAGAATGAGGGAGTAACAAATACTGGGGAGAATGAGGGTGAGTACCAAATACTGTGGTACTTCTTTTACTGAAGTGAAGAATTAGAGAGGGGATTCCTATTTTAAAAAAGGAAGATACATTTGGTAGGTTATTTATGAACCATAGAGAGTATTTGGGGCTATTTCTGATTATTATAATGTATTATGGAAATGCTGTCATCCACCAGTAAAAGCCTTTATAAGATCAATAAACATGGTGCCAGTCAGGTGACCTCTGTCCATATTTAGTAGACTATCATAAGTTAGTGTCCAAGTGGCAATGGTAATGCTCCATCCTGTCCAAAAACTAATGAAGATTTCAGGAGATTAATGAGCGCCTCTGAATATGTTCAGTTATTTGGTTGTAAATAAGTCTTTCTGGGATCTAAGTGTGAAAAAGACATTTTTTTTAAGTTGATTAGGTTTTGGTATTTCTGGAAGCTGTTTATTATTACAGACTTTCAGCTGTGGGGTATAATGTTATGATATAGAGATAGGTTACGGCCATAATATAAAGGTGTGGTTATGCAGTCCTTATAGGTTTGATGAATCATCACTAAAGATAACCTTATCCAGCTAGGGAATCTGTGGGAATTTTAGCTAGTATGTATCTGTGTGATATTCACTTTAAGTAGAAGTAAGTGATGTAAGGATGAAAGAAAGATATTGTTAGAGGGCTGAATTTGTCTTTTGCAAAAGTAAACTGCTCTCTGAAATACTTGGCTGTACTAGATGGGAGGCTTAATGATTTTGGAGGTAAGGGGCTTTATGTCCATGGATCAATGTTTTTGCCAGGTGGTGAAGTTCTGTAACTCTGGCTCTTGTTTCAGAGTTTGCTGTTCTTATACACTGGACCCATGACTCGTATGTTAAACCAAAGAGAGCTTTAAGATCCCTGGTAATTTGTTTATCTGGTTTTGTTTTATGTAGTCTGGTTACTATAAAGAAGTAAGAATGTCAGTAAGGTTGTTGCTTCACTGGGATCTTGGCAGGCAAAGATGCAGTACCAATTCATGGCTTCTAAGTGTGTTTTTCGGTTGTAGAGAGTTTTGAGAGATTTTAGATCTAAAGGAGGTTTGTGTATGTGGTTGTCTTTTAATATGACTTCTTACTTTAAATGTGAACAGGCAGTGGTCACTCATAAAGCGTGTGAGCAATGAGGTCTAATACAAAGTTGTTACCAGTTCAGAGGTCTGGTCATGTTCATTCTCGAATAATTGTAATAGCCCCAGGTCTATCATAAATTTGTATCATTTCTGGATGGTCCTAAAAGATTTAGGTTAAAACTCTCAAGGTTTCTCAATTTTTTTTTTTTATTGGAAGGCTGATGTTGCAATTTTGTTGATTAGCTCCTCCAATTATTTTTAAAGTGGAACAGGTGGGAGGTAGGTAATAATGAAATATAGAAGAATGCTTTTTTGGATGGGTATGCTGACAGTTAGATATGATCAAATTTGGTTATGGCAGTGGTCCAGGAGAATAATTTGACATCTTTGCTTTGCATAGTAAGACAGGGTATACATTCATTTACTCGATGAAACAATCTCCGAATGTTCTATTGTCTGAATCAGAATGTTGATTTTCAAAGTGGCAAACAGTTGGAATGTCGAACAAAACAATGAATGTGACATTTCAGACCGCTCTACCACCTAAACAAGAGCTACCATGAGTCAAAGGGGGGGGGGGTATTGTGCGTTTTGCATATTTACGGTTCACAACTGTGAGAACCTGCTGCACTGCTTTTGCACATATTCCGGTCCGCAATCCACCGGCCGGTTAAATGACTGTATACCGTACGACAGTACCACCTCTAGTTCTATGGCCATGGTGGGCATTCAGTTTATAATGATAGTGTGTAAAATAGCAGTGGATCTTTGGAATGTCATTTTCATTACAATAATAAGCAATGTTTACTACACCAGATCAGTAAAAGTTAGCAAAAACATTTATATGTTCTAATATAGTTTTATACTTTCTGCATTTACTAGGCAGCAAGATAGTTTGGGTACTAAAGGAATCTGCGTTGTGTAGTCCAGTGTCTGGTTCTATAGTTTTGCAAATTAGCAGCAGCAGCATTGAGTCAGTCTGTATTCTACATGTGGCCATTTATAGTTTTTTTGGGGGAGTTGCTGGCTGAGGGTGTTAGTATGCTTGAGGTGCTAAATGTTAAATTTATAGAGTGGTAGGGGAAGGGATTTGTCAAGTACAAACTATATGACTGTACCGGCAGAGAATTCTGGGGAATTTTAATGGATTTGTATGAGTTGGAGTGCTGTAGTCTATGTTTAGCCTGAGGTATATGCTTGGTATGGTATTTTATGATGGCTCTGGGATGGGTAAAAAAAAGTAAGACCAGAGAAGAATATTCTAGAAATGGCAACATTGTAGTGGTGGCTGGTGACTTCAAAGCAAGGGGGAAAAGCTGTAGGAAGCAACTGAATGGGCAAGGTTAACTAGAATGGGGTGAAGCTCTACTATGGCAGGTCAATAACTATTACCTGTGATCAAAAAACAGATAGGTACATTCACTTTCATCCACAGACTGCCTCAGTACTGTCTCTTTATGGCCACTTTATTGACGATATACAGCTCCGATGTTTGATTACAGACATCAAGACCAGCCTAGCCAAAGGAATTAATGGGTCCCTCATTTACATAATAGTCACCTTACCACCTTCCCTGTGCCTTTACCCTGGTTTCCACGCAACCTGGTTCCACACCATACAAATATATTACTTCATTTTTTTAACTCACACTTTGTCTTACTAGCTTTTGCACCAACATTTTAACAAATCTTTACTAGCCAAGACTCCACTGTAATAAGTGTGGTGGAAGAAACTAAACTAAGTCAGAGGCCTGGGAGCATTGAGGCCCACAGTTGCCATATAGTTCTAGATGTTCTAAGATGAAACTTAGCATTTTTTTTTTCTGTTTCTTAATGAACTTTTGATCTGATGATGACTTAAACAGAAATCATGCATAAGGAAATAAATTCAGTCTTATTTTTTTTTTCCTACAAGGAAGATACTTAAAGCCAACAAAACCGTAGTACCCAGTAAGCTGAGAGGCCACATGCTTGCAAGGATCAAACAATACTATCTAGGAACAGTGCCTACCTCCTTACCTCTCCAAAAAAGATAGACGATGGTGATAGCTGGGGATGAAAGTAAAAGTACAAATAAACAAGGGCATTTATTACACAGCTGAGGGTCTGGGAGGAAACCAGAGTACCTGGATTAAAGCTAGACAGAGACAGGAAGTGTGTACAGAATACACACAAAAGGAATCACAGCCAAAAACTCAATGAGAGAGCCAAACATTGAGATGACAACTCTATTTCATGCACAACTGTGCCAATGATCAGATGATATCATACTCAACTTGCCTTTTCCACCACAGACACTTTTTCTGTACAATGTTGATGCTTTTGATGAACGTGAAAACAAAACTATGACCATCTTACTACTTTTAGATACACTGCAGTCCCTTCCCCTCAAACACAGTCATTCTTATTACATGCAACCCCCGCATCTATCAATTGCAGCCACATGTATGATTTTGATTATATACCTCAGAATTTTGAGATAAGATGAATGTATACATTTTGAAGCACAAGAATGCATCTTCTCAATCGTCTGCTGTTAGAATACAGTCTGCAATGCAATGCACCTCCCCAAGTAGAGCTCAACTTCTTAGCTCAGGAATAAAGAAGAAAACTAAAAATAATGAGAGACAACGGATCAAAATCTGGGACAGCAGTGAGCTGAGAAGATACAGTCCTCTGTGTGCCCTTATATATTTAGAAAGCTCCCGGAGAAGGTTTTGCACTAGCATGCTCTTTTCACACTTTATCACATCTGAAATGCAAATATCTGCTATTTAGTAACTCCAATTCCCATTGATTTGTCAGAAAAAAACAACACAAATATAACAAGGAACATCCCAATATATGATGCAAAACTGGACAACTGAAAGCATCTATGCCATTAACACACATACACAAATAAATATATATATATTATATATATCTATAGAGAGAGAGATGGATATAAATATAGATATAGATAAAGATCTATGTTACAAACACACACACACACACACACACACACACACACACACACACACACACACACACACACACACACACACACACCTGTAACAATCATTTACAGTCACTGGTATAAGTGTGGGTATATACCTCAGAAATCTGACCGGGATGAAATGAATGAACAAATGCACAGTTGCCACACTTGTAAATATATTTTGTGAACGTGTGTGTGTGTGTGTGTGTGTGTGTGTGTGTGTGTGTGTGTGTGTGTGTGTGTGTGTGTGTGTGTGTGTGTGCGCGTGTGTCTAGGAGGATAATGCTGCGTGGGAACTTATCAGAGTATATCATGAGGTCCTTCTAACTCTGCTCATGAAGTAATTATTCTACTGACAGTTTGGTTCAGACATTCCAGGCTTAGACTCATAGGAATATAAACCTTTTCTATTTTACCAGCATTAACAAGTATGCATACGTTGGATCACAGTTATGTATAACTATGGAAGTGAAGTCTTACAATGGTTCAATGAAGGGGCTTGTTTTTGAGGTTTTCAGCAAAACAATATGACCAGTATCGGATCCAGGAATTGGGGGGGGGCGCAGTCTGGTCAGTTAACTACCGGGGTGGAAGCAGGAAAGTGGGACACTAGGCACCACCACAGTGCATGAGTCAGTGGTGAACCATCTCACTTAAGACCACCTTACCTACATACAGGCAGCACTGCAGAGTTCTCTGGTTCCCACAAGGGAGTGGAAACTGACAGTAGTCAACCCTACCTCTTCACGGGTTAGGGCAAGTCTAACCTGCCCAAGCCACTAAAACTCAAATCACCCGGGCAATAGTTCAGCTTGCCCCTTCACCACTGCTATTACATATCCAATTCAACCATAGAACAGTACGGTGCTTAACTACACTGCCGCATCCCTGTCATGTGCATACGTTCTACAGACATAGAACAGTACGGTGCTTAACTACACTGCCGTATCCCTGTCATGTGCATACGTTCTACAGACATTGCTATGCTAAACTTACACACTTACACTCCCCAAAATCAGGGAGAGACTTAATATTAGAAAAGGCTATAAAGTACTTGGCATGCTTTTCTTGAATATGAAGTGAAGGGACGGCTTGCAGCTGTCACCCTTAGGCTTTCGTATACTGGCCAAGGCTCTTGCCACCCCCATAGTGCCTTTTTTAGGCAAGCCTCAAAGGACAAACCCACCTCCATAAACAACCCAAGGAAAAAAAAACTAAAGGTAATGCTATTCAATGCCAGAAGTCTAAACCTCAAGATGTACGCGCACGAGGCTCTCCTCAGTATGGAGAAAATCGATGTCTGTACAGTAACAGAAACCTGGTTCAAGGCTCCTGAGAGCACCCCAGCACTACCAGGTTATAACTCATACCATGCGTTTCAGCCCCAAAACTCGGACCGAAGCACAAAAGGAGGGGGGAGTATTTATATTCATCAAAGATTCCTACACCTCCAGGTTAATGGCACTGCATGAAGCATCGGAAACCATCCATGTGCAACTAACAGTGGGCAAAACTGCCTTTCAGTTTGTAGCCTGCTACAGAACACCCTCCCTATTACAGGAACCCCACTTGGCATTCCTGAGAACACTGGAGAATATGAAGGTCTCTCCAAACACTATGTTATTGGGTGACTTCAACTACCCAAACATTGACTGGGAAAACTACTCAAGCCCAAACACCCTCGCCCAACGGTTCCTGGAATTTATAAACTCTAATGTGATGGAACAACTGGTCACTACTCCCACAAGAGGGAACAACATATTGGACCTGGTCATCACCAACATGGGGACTCTATGTTCCACACCAGAGGTAAACCCCTCATTGGTAAGATCAGACCATAATCAAATTTCCCTGGACATCCATATCCCGTCCCCACCCCCAGCCAAGGAAATCACTGTAAAGAATTTCTCAAAAGCCAACTTTGCACTTCTCAAGACTGAGGTGGAATCTTTCAAAGACCCCGGGCCAAAGGAAAATACAGCCCAATCTGCAGAATCCTTTACAAATGCATTCTATGAGCACCTGCAGGAATGCATGGATCGTGCTATCCCAAATAAAACCAAGACTCACTCCTCCAAAAACTGGAGATTGGTCTGGTGGACCCCAACCATAAATAAGCTATACAACAGAAGGAGGAAGCTACTACATGACAGAGCAAAATCCCAAAAAGAGAAGGCATCTCTGATCAGTATTAGCAAGAAACTTCGATCCCTCATAAAATCATCAAAGGCCAGTTTTGAAAGAAAAATTGCCCTAGACACTAAAGATAACCACAAGGCCTTCTTTAGTTATGTCAGGAATATGGGTGGAAATTCCCAGATATGCTCTGAATTGTTGCATAACGGTACAAAATATACCGAACCTACAGACATAGCCAACATCCTGGCAGACAGATTCAGCGCAAACATCTCCCCCCCTTCCCCACCAAAGGAGCAAATGCCTATCCCAACTGAATGTAACCTCCCTGTCATCACAGATGAACAGGTGAAAGCTGCCCTCTCCAAAGCAAAAAACACAACATCTATGGGACCGGACAGTGTCCCAGGCTGTGTCATACACGAGCTCCAAGAAAAACTGAACCCTCACATTAAGTCACTGTTGAAACTTAGCCTTACTACAGGATATGTACCCAAAGAATGGCGTACAGCTACAGTGGTCCCACTCCACAAAGGTGGTGCCACAACAGACCCCGGGAACTATCGCCCCATAAGCCTGACTAGTCTGGTCTGTAAAGCTATGGAGCATATTATCATGGAACTCATAAACAAAGACATTGGGAGCCTCCAGACACTGGACCCTACCCAATTCGGCTTTGTTAAGGGCAGATCTTGCCTCTTAAACCTAGCTGATTTCTTTGAAACAGTTACCAAAGCCATAGATGAGGGCAAGGTAGTCCACATAGCCTACCTGGACCTCGCAAAAGCCTTCGACACAATACCCCACTTGGACATCATAAATAAGCTTACCAGCTTAAATATCATCCCCTATATCACAAGATGGGTTGCAAACTGGCTCAGAGATAGAACCCACATGGTCAGAATCGCAGGTGCCATTTCCGAATCCAAACCAGTTGCAAGTGGCATCCCACAGGGCTCAGTCCTGGGACCTCTCTTGTTCGGTATATGCTTCTCTGAGGTTCAGGCTAACACGGGGGGATTATGGCTGACAAAGTTCGCAGATGACTACAAACTGGGGGCCATAATTGAATCTCCAGCTGACACAAGCATCCTCCAAAAGGGTCTCACAGAGATGGATGCTTGGTGCCAGAGCCACGGCCTCAAGCTAAATGCTAAAAAGTGCATAGTCATCCCCTTTGGGAAAAACAAGGTGCCCACAAATTACCACATAGGTGGTAATCCATTAAGTACGGAAGAAGTAATTAGAGATTTGGGGACCAACGTAGATAGTAATCTCTCCTTTGATAATCACGCTGCCAAAGTGGTTAGAAAGACCTTCTATATAGCCCACCTTATCATGAAAGGGTTCGCATCTAGATCAAGAGAGGTCATTGTGCCCCTCTACTCATCACTCATCAGGCCCATAATTGAATACAATGCCCCTTTTGGGATGTACCTTACCCGACACCTGCAGCAACTGGAGAGACCCCAAAAGTACCTCACCAAGAGGATCATGGGCTACAAACAGATGTCCTATGCAGCTCGACTAAAGAAATTCCAGCTGTACTCAGTTGCTTACCACCTACTCAGAGGCGATCTATGCCTGATGTACAAAGCCATGTCAAACCCAGAATTAACGGACATGCTCAACCTCAAAAAATCCAAGTCCCTTAGAGCTACACGCTCCAGGGACTTAAACCTCAGCACAAAAATAAATAGGACATGCTGGAGGGACAGATTCATTTCCCAGAGGCTCCCCTCACTCTGGAATAAAATCCCACTTCATGTTAGACATAGCCCCTCGCTGACCCTCTTCAAGCGAAATCTGCACGCGTGGATGGGAAATCGCAAATTCACCCCTGGGATCTCTTCTGTGTCCCTGCTAGACAGAGGCACAGTAAACTAATCTTAAAAGGGCACCTTTACTTTACAGAGGCACAGTAGGCTAATCTAATAGGGAGGCGGAAGCCAAATACACTCTGGCTAGGCTTATAAATGCCCTAGGGCAGATAGCCTAGTATCTACCTATGAACCTATGAACCTAAGTCAGAAACTACATTGAGACTGCAACCCCTAAAGATCTGCCAAAAAAGCCACATAATCTGAACAGGTGAAACTAAGACACAAGTCTAACATGTTTAGTGATGGCTGAACTATATACATCAACTGTTTAGAGCAAGAAGTCTTGACAAAGTCATAAATAAAAGTAGGACAATTTAAGTCCCAAAAATAGGGACATTTGCTCTTACAAACTTAGAAATTTGATAAAACTAGTTTTGCATTAGCATAAGGACATGAAGTCCGAGACTCAATGTCTTTCTTTTTAACTTCAGTCTTTAATGATTTACCACTTATTTGCTTAAAAACCATAATTTTATGAAGGACGGACCAAAAAATATGAGGCTAAAGTTTGGATATCCTGCAAAAATCTGTCTCATTGAGAGGTATGCTGAGCTACTTGCCCTCTATTTTTTTAAGAGATTCAACTAGCAACTGCTCTAGGCATCAAACCACATTTTGCGCATGTAGCAACCAGTAAAATAGACATGAGGAACAACTCAGTGCATCCATGATGGGGGGAGACAAAGCAGCAAGGGGATTGTCGGTTACAATTTTGCAACAACACTAATGAAGTTACCTAAATAAGACTGCATAGCAACACAGACACAATTCTTAAATCAGCTAATAGCAATACCCCCGACAAGGCAAGGCATAACCTTATATTTAAAGACACTAGTGTAACCCTCTGCATACAAGGTATCTACTAAGCACGTTAGAAACACTGGGGCTTAATCAAGCCCTATCACGTCTATAACCATCTAGGATTAATGCCTCCAACATGTACATATCTTGTTTACAAGAGGAATACAAATCTAATAGCAATACCTGTAGTTGACTGAGCAGCTGAAAGTATTGCGCTTTTTTTTTTGGGGTGGGGTGGCAGCAGCTTGAGTGAAATTACAGTTTAAATGCCAGGTAGATTGTGAGACAGCAATTAGCAATAGAAGTAGAAAATAAAGTATAACTACACCACTGCTTATAAGGTATGGCTTTCTCCACCAGATGCCACAATTAAATACTTAGGAGAAACGCCTTTTAGACATTTTATGCTTACCCCTACAAAAATCTCCCCATACAACAGAACGCAGTCAACACGTTTATTTACAAGAGAAAAGGACCACATATGCTAGTCAGTAGATTAGTACAAAACACAGGTGGCAACTTAATAATTCCTGAGGACCTCACCATAACAACTACAACAACAAAATTTCAGGCATGGTGACTTTTAATATCACTTAGCAGTTCTGACAGCTTGATTTGTTATAGCGAACATTTGTAAACAGGGGGTGGCACTGCTTAGAGTTTAACGTTTCTCAAACACCTACCACAGACTGTAGAACAACCCGCCAGCTTTAATCTTCACTAAAAACTGGATGAAATGTTGCTTCTTTACTTGTCAGCAGTGCGTGAAATGCCATTATACTAAGTAAACAGAGGGAGTAACTTTTCATCTGTTATTAACAGGTTAATTCCCATACCCACTTGGTGGGCTTTGCACTAGTTTAAAGGGTGGATTTTATTGAGCAACGCATCTGTATTTATTAGGACCCCTGACATACAGTTTTAGAAACGTTTCACTGTTAGAAGCTTTACAGTTCATATGATGTCTGTTTCAAGGACAGTATCCTGCAACAGTTCAAAGTCCTGACAACTAAAATTTGACTTAACCTGTTTCATGAAACAGCTAAAATGCTTGTTTTGAACCTAGCATTTTGATTAAAAAAGTCGCCATCTATGAGTGATGTAGTAAATATGCAGTTTAACAAGAGGTTGCTTCTTCCTGATGTATTTAAGTACAAGTGGAGGATAAGCAAATTGAACCGTTTATTATTTACCTTAAAACAGAAGGCTTTAATTATTTGCCTAATGTCAGTAATGAAAAATAATGCCATTCCCACAGTTACCAGAAGATGGTGAAGATTAACAGATACCTGTAACTATCCATATGTATGTGTGTGTATGTATTATACACGATTATATGGTGTCAAAAGTCAAAAGAACTACATTACCTCAAAGCGAGATCACTCCAAATAAACTTTGTCCAGCTCGTAATATTAATATTTCAAAATTGAACAACGTCGTCCGACAACAGCTTACAACAATTTACTGTCACAGCTCTCACTGACGTGCCAAAATTACAAGGGAAGATGCAGTTGGAGGAAGACCGTTATAAATGTAATTAAAATAACAAATCGTCTGACTGCAATCTCCAATCACATCTCGATGTATTTGGTGACAGGATTCTTCTGGAAAGATGCACCTGATTTTTCAACAAAAAACAAAGTTGTGCCTAAATCCACCACTGGACTCTGCAGACCCAGCTGCTAATACCTCAGTGGCCGTATTTGGTCTCAAGTTGGGAGGATGCTTTGCCTTACAAACACAAGGTGTAGGGTTTGAGTCTCACAAGAGATAACTGACTAGGCTTGCAAGGGCAGTTAGTCTAGTACTAACCTATGAACAGGCAGACCACGGAAGAGAGTGTCAATTTTTTTCACAGTATGGAGATCTAACAAATGTCCACCTTGTTCACCGAGGAAAGGGCAAAAAATCTGCTGGTTTTGGCTTTGTCTACTTTAAGCACCTACAGGATGCCGTGACTGCAGTAAATAAAGCAAATGGTACAGAATTATACAAACAAACAATACGTGTCAGTTTTGCTGACATAGAGAGAGGTCAGAACCCTCATCAAATTAATGATTTCGAGAGAAAAACGTGGTAAGTTTTATAATATATATTTATGTTTTAATTGTGTATTGTTATATAAAGCTGCACAAACTGTCAAATATTGATTTTTGAGTGTCTTAATTTTAATGGAACTTGACTACATTTCCTAGGCATATCTCTGCACTTCATTAATTGCAAAAGAAAAGTAATATTAACTAGTGGGAGGATGCAAAAAGTTAATATGTAGTCATCAGTGGCGGATTTAGGCATGGGTGCATTTCAACTTTTTTTTGTTGAAAAATCAGGTGCATCTTTCCAGAAGAATCCTGTCACCAACGTGCCAAATACATTGAGATGTGATTGGAGATTGCAGTCAGACGATTTGTTATTTTAATAACATTTATAATGGTCTTCCTCCAACTGCATCTTCCCTTGTAATTTTGGCACGTCAGTGAGAGCTGTGACAGTAAATTGTTGTAAGCTGTTGTCGGACGATGTTGTTCAATTTTGAAATATTAATATTACTAGCTGGACAAAGTTTATTTGGAGTGATCTCGCTTTGAGGTAATGTAGTTCTTTTGACTTTTGACACCATATAATCAAGTGTATAATACATACACACACATACATATGGATAGTTACAGGTATCTGTTAATCTTCACCATCTTCTGGTAACTGTGGGAATGGCATTATTTTTCATTACTGACATTAGGCAAAGAATTAAAGCCTTCTGTTTTAAGGTAAATAATAAACGGTTCAATTTGCTTATCCTCCACTTGTACTTAATTACATCAGGAAGAAGCAACCCCTTGTTAAACTGCATATTTACTACATCACTCATAGATGACGACTTTTTTAATCAAAATGCTAGGTTCAAAACAAGCATTTTAGCTGTTTCATGAAACAGGTTAAGTCAAATTTTAGTTGTCAGAACTTTGAACTGTTGCTGGACACTGTCCTTGAAACAGGCATCATATGAACTGTAAAGCTTCTAACAGTGAAACGTTTCTAAAACTGTATGTCAGGGGTCCTAATAAATACAGAAGCGCTGCTCAATAAAATCCACCCTTTAAACTAGTGCAAAGCCCACCAAGCGGGTATGGGAAATGTTTTGGGGCGGAATTAACCTGTTAATAACAGATGAAAAGTTACTCCCTCTGTTTACTTAGTATAATGGCATTTCACACACTGCTGACAAGTAAAGAAGCAACATTTCATCCAGATTTTAGTGAAGATTAAAGTTGGCGGGTTGTTCTACAGTCTGTGGTAGGTGTTTGAGAAACGCTAAAATCTAAGCAGTGCCGCCCCCTGTTTACAAACGTGCGCTATAACAAATCAAGCTGTCAGAACTGCTAAGTGACATTAAAAGTCACCATGCCTGAAATTTTGTTGTTGTCGTTGTTATGGTGAGGTCCTCAGGAATTATTAAGTTGCCACCTGTGTTTTGTACTAATCTACTGACTAGCATATGTGGTCCTTTTCTCTTGGAAATAAATGTGTTGACTGCGTTCTGTTGTATGGAGACATAAAATGTCTAAAAAGCGTTTCTCCTAAGTATTTAATTGTGGCATCTGGTGGAGAAAGCCATACCTTATAAGCAGTGGTGTAGTTGTACTTTATTTTCTACTTCTATTGCTAATTGCTGTCTCACAATCTACCTGGCATTTAAACTGTAATTTCACTCAAGCTGCTGCCCCCCCCCCCCCAAAAAAAAGCGCAATACTTTCAGCTGCTCAGTCAACTACAGGTATTGCTATTAGATTTGTATTCCTCTTGTAAACAAGATATGTACATGTTGGAGGCGTTAATCCTAGATGGTTATGGACGTGATAGGGCTTAATTAAGCCCCAGTGTTAGTAATGTGCTTAGTAGATACCTTGTATGCAGAGTATGGTTACACTAGTGTCTTTAAATATAAGGTTATGCCTTGCCTTGTTGGGGTATTAGCTGATTTAAGAATTGTGTCTGTGTTGCTATGCAGTCTTATTTAGGTAACTTCATTAGTGTTGTTGCAAAATTGTAACCCCATAATCCCCTGCTGCTTTGTCTCCCCATCATGGATGCACTGAGTTGTGTAGTGCATATTTCTTTAATATGAATTCTCATGTCTATTTTAAAATGTGGTTTGATGCCTAGAGCAGTTGCTAGTTGAATCTCTTAAAAAAATAGAGGGCAAGTAGCTCAGCATACCTCTCAATGAGACAGATTTTTGCAGGATATCCAAACTTTAGCCTCATATTTTTTGGTCCGTCCTTCATAAAATTATGGTTTTTAAGCAAATAAGTGGTAAATCATTAAAGACTGAAGTTAAAAAGAAAGACATTGAGTCTCGGACTTCATGTCCTTATGCTAATGCAAAACTAGTTTTATCAAATTTCTAAGTTTGTAAGAGCAAATGTCCCTATTTTTGGGACTTAAATTGTCCTACTTTTATTTATGACTTTGTCAAGACTTCTTGCTCTAAACAGTTGATGTATGTAGTTCAGCCATCACTAAACATGCTAGACTTGTGTCTTAGTTTCACCTGTTCAGATTATGTGGCTTTTTTGGCAGATCTTTAGGGGTTGCAGTCTCAATGTAGTTTCTGACTTAGGTTCATAGGTTCATAGGTAGATACTAGGCTATCTGCCCTAGGGCATTTATAAGCCTAGCCAGAGTGTATTTGGCTTCCGCCTCCCTATTAGATTAGCCTACTGTGCCTCTGTAAAGTAGGTCGCAGAAGGTGCCCTTTTAAGATTAGTTTACTGTGCCTCTGTCTAGCAGGGACACAGAAGAGATCCCAGGGTGTTTCCATCCACTGAAGAGGGTCAGCGAGGGGCTATGTCTAACATGAAGTGGGATTCTATTCCAGAGTGAAAATTAATCTGTCCCTCCAGCATGTCCTATTTATTTTTGTGTTGAGGTTTAAGTCCCTGGGTAGCTCTAAGGTACTTGGATTTTTTGAGGTGGAGCATGTCCATTAATTCTGGGTTTGACATGGCCTTGTACATCAGGCATAGATCGCCTCTGAGTATGCAGTAAGCAACTGAGTACAGCTGGAGTTTCTTTAGTCGAGCTGCATAGGACATCTGTTTGTAGCCCATGATCCTCTTGGTGAGGTACTTTTGGGGTCTCCAGTTGTTGCAGGTGTCGGGTAAGGTACATCCCAAAAGGGGCATTGTATTCAATTATGGGCCTGATGAGTGACGAGTAGAGGGGCACAATGACCTCTCTTGATCTAGATACGAACCCTTTCATGATAAGGTGGGCTATATAGAAGGTCTTTCTAACCACTTTGGCAACGTGATTATCAAAGGAGAGATTACTATCTACGTTGGTCCCCAAATCTCTAATTACTTCTTCAATGGATTACCACCTATGTGGTAATTGCACCTTGTTTTTCCCAAAGGGGATGACTATGCACTTTTAGCATTTAGCTTGAGGCTCTGGCACCAAGCATCCGTCTCTGTGAGACCCTTTTGGAGGATGCTTGTGTCAGCTGGAGATTCGATTATGGCCCCCAGTTTGCAGTCATCTGCGAATTTTGTCAGCCATAATCCCCCCGTGTTAGCCTGAACCAAATAAGAGAGGTCCCAGGACTGAGCCCTGTGGGACGCCACTTGCAACCGGTTTGGATTCGGAAATGGCACCTGCGATTCTGACCATGTGGGTTCTATCTCTGAGCCAGTTTGCAACCCATCTTGTGATATAGGGGTTGATATTTAAGCTGGTAAGCTTATTTATGATGCCCGAGTGGGGTATTGTGTCGAAGGCTTTTGCGAGGTCCAGGTAGGCTATGTGGACTACCTTGCCCTCATCTATGGCTTTGGTAACTGTTTCAAAGAAATCAACTAGGTTTAAGAGGCCAGATCTGCCCTTAACAAAGCTGAATTGGGTAGGGTCCAGTATCTGGAGGCTCCCAATGTGTTTGTTTATGAGTTCCATGATAATACGCTCCGTAGCTTTACAGACCAGACTAGTCAGGCTTATGGGGCGATAGTTCCCGGGGTCTGTTGTGGCACCACCTTTGTGGAGTGGGACCACTGTAGCTGTACGCCATTCTTTGGTACATATCCTGTAGTAAGGCTAAGTTTCAACAGTGACTTAATGTGAGGGTTCAGTTCTTCTTGTAGCTCATGTAAGACACAGCCTGGGACACTGTCCAGTCCCATAGATGTTGTGTTTTTTGCTTTGGAGAGGGCAGCTTTCACCTGTGCATCTGTGATGTCAGGGAGGTTACATTCAGTTGGGATAGGCATTTGCTCCTTTGATGGGAAAGGGGGGGAGAAGTTTGTGCTGAATCTGTCTGCCAGGATGTTGGCTATGTCTGTAGGTTCGGTATATTTTGTACCGTTATGCAACAATTCAGAGCATATCTGGGAGTTTCCACCCATATTCCTGACATAACTAAAGAAGGCCTTGTGATTATCTTTAGTGTCTAGGGCAATTTTTCTTTCAAAACTGGCCTTTGATGATTTTATGAGGGATCAAAGTTTCTTGCTAATACTGATCAGAGATGCCTTCTCTTTTTGGGATTTTGCTCTGTCATGTAGTAGCTTCCTCCTTCTGTTGTATAGCTTATTTATGGTTGGGGTCCACCAGACCAGTCTCCAGTTTTTGGAGGAGTGAGTCTTGGTTTTATTTGGGATAGCACGATCCATGCATTCCTGCAGGTGCTCATAGAATGCATTTGTAAAGGATTCTGCAGATTGGGCTGTATTTTCCTTTGGCCCGGGGTCTTTGAAAGATTCCACCTCAGTCTTGAGAAGTGCAAAGTTGGCTTTTGAGAAATTCTTTACAGTGATTTCCTTGGCTGGGGGTGGGGACGGGATATGGATGTCCAGGGAAATTTGATTATGGTCTGATCTTACCAATGAGGGGTTTACCTCTGGTGTGGAACATAGAGTCCCGATGTTGGTGATGACCAGGTCCAATATGTTGTTCCCTCTTGTGGGAGTAGTGACCAGTTGTTCCATCACATTAGAGTTTATAAATTCAAGGAACCGTTGGGCGAGAGTGTTTGGGCTTGAGTAGTTTTCCCAGTCAGTGTTTGGGTAGTTGAAGTCACCCAATAACATAGTGTTTGGAGAGACCTTCATATTCTCCAGTGTTCTCAGGAATGCCAAGTGGGGTTCCTGTAATAGGGAGGGTGTTCTGTAGCAGGCTACAAACTGAAAGGCAGTTTTGCCCGCTGTTAGTTGCACATGGATGGTTTCCGATGCTTTGTGCAGTGCCATTAATCTGGAGGTGTAGGAATCTTTGATGAATATAGATACCCCCCCTCCTTTTGTGCTTCGGTCCGAGTTTTGGGGCCGAAACGCATGGTATGAGTTATAACCTGGTAGTGCTGGGGTGCTCTCAGGAGCCTTGAACCAGGTTTCTGTTACTGTACAGACATTAATTTTCTCCATACTGAGGAGAGCCTCGAGTGCGTGCATCTTGAGGTTTAGACTTCTGGCATTGAGTAGCATTACCTTTAGTTTATTTATCCTTGGGTTGTCTATGGAGGTGGGTTTGTCCTTTGAGGCTTGCCTAAAAAAGGCACTATGGGGGTGGCAAGAGCCTTGGCCAGTATACGAAAGCCTAAGGGTGACAGCTGCAAGCCGTCCCTTCACTTCATATTCAAGAAAAGCATGCTAAGTACTTTATAGCCTTTTCTAATATTAAGTCTCTCCCTGATTTTGGGGAGTGTAAGTGTGTAAGTTTAGCATAGCAATGTCTGTAGAACGTATGCACATGACAGGGATGCGGCAGTGTAGTTAAGCACCGTACTGTTCTATGTCTGTAGAACGTATGCACATGACAGGGATGCGGCAGTGTAGCTAAGCACCGTACTGTTCTATGTCTGTAGAACGTATGCACATGACAGGGATGCGGCAGTGTAGTTAAGCACCGTACTGTTCTATGGTTGAATTGGATATGCAATAGCAGTGGTGAAGGGGCAAGCTGAACTATTGCCCGGGTGATTTGAGTTTTAGTGGCTTGGGCAGGTTAGACTTGCCCTAACCCGTGAAGAGGTAGGGTTGACTACTGTCAGTTTCCACTCCCTTGTGGGAACCAGAGAACTCTGCAGTGCTGCCTGTATGTAGGTAAGGTGGTCTTAAGTGAGATGGTTCACCACTGACTCATGCACTGTGGTGGTGCCTAGTGTCCCACTTTCCTGCTTCCACCCCGGTAGTTAACTGACCAGACTGCGCCCCCCCCCCCCTTTGCAAATTCCTGGATCCGCCACTGGAGTCGAATGTTTTTAATTCACTTATGTTTCCTTCTATTTTATTCACACTGCAAAATGAAGGCAGAAACCTTATTTAAACCTTACATTATGTCTAAATTGATATAATTATTTAAACTGTAGATGTTTTTGCATTATTTTTGAAGTCTGTAAAATTACTGTTCTTAAAATGTTTTGTCATACTTTAGAGCTTTTCTCCTCAGGCTTCTGCTGAAAGTGGACTCCTACCCAGTTGAACTTTCCATGTAATCAAATGTCATTAAATAAATAATAAACTAAGATACTTGAATGTTAAGATACTTGAATGTTGTGTTGCTTAACCTCCTCTACTTGTTATTTGTCCTCAGTACCTCCAGCTACCACCCAGCTATTTCAGGGATGCATGATTATTTGTCGAAGGTCTTTTCTCTGATGTAAAAAACAATATTTAAAAAAAAAAATACTGAAAGTCACTTTCAGCCAACAGGATTTTAGCCTTTGTTTGCAGGAGGCAAGCACCCATGCACCCCATAACTTATATATATCATATATTTATTGAACGTGGATTTCAGCCGGTGTGCTGCTCTGTAAGACAGACAGCATTTAGTATCAACACACAATCCCTATTTTAGTATCTAACAATATAGTAACTTAGCCTGGCCTAGATGTATTAAAGGCAATCAGAGGTAGATATACAGCTGTACTGGGAACTGGAGGAATAGGTTTTAAGCTGTTTAAATTGCAGTGGCTGTACTCTTTTTGGATAACTAAAGGGCGGCCTAGATGGGTGACCATGTGGTTCTTGTCTGCTTCTGGTTCCTTTATTTATTTTTGCTTCTATGGCATCACTTGTAAGGATAAAGAGTAAAACATGTTGACTCTGTCCTTAGACATGCAAGATTCACAAAAGTAGATCTGCTGTGAAAGACTCAGCTTTCTCTAACGTCTTGTTGAAACAGGTGGAATGATGGTTAGTCAAATGACAAGCTTCCTGTTTGTGGTCACAATATTTCTCTTAAAAATCTGGACATTACACTTTACCAAAGACAACTGGAACAATGGAAATAAAAATCAAAGAACTACGAATCTATCCCAGGCCATTGGTAAATAATCCTTGGAAGAAAGTTATATCTTTGTTGGACACTCTGCAATAGTCAATATTGTATCTCTGATAACTGATCTGTTAATTCTATATTTAATAACATACAGTGTATATAATTGAAAGCCAGGCTATTGTAAATATTGTACATAGTTGTTTAAAATGATATTTAAAAATATTATGTAAATGTTATTTTTATTGAAAATAAAAAATTTTTTTGAGAAAAAAAAATCTGGACATACCCGCTTCATGAACCAGTCTCCATTTCAACACTATTGAAATATGTATGGCTAAAGATTGTGAAAACTTCATTCCAGAGGAAAAATAAAAATATCTTGCATGGGAAAATGGGCATGTATTAAAGCCATACCCATGTCTGACAGGTACCACAGTCACTTCATCCCTTCTTGGTGTTCAGAAAATGCATGCTGTTAGAAAACATGTTTCTCTGCTGAAAATGTATCCCTGATTTTGGAAAATACAAACACACTAAAGGACAGACTTGATTTTCTTGTTGTTTGCATTTTTTAATTGTCTCTGACTTCCCACTCACGTGCGACAGCCATTACTGCACTGTAAAAGTTATTTGTTACCTGTTTCTACTGCATTTACTGAAATAAAATCTTGCTATTTTCCCTCCCTACTAAGCTAGAAAAGAAAAATTTTGTAGTGAGTTGGATGAAGTGGTGATGACTGTACCCAAGGGTGAGAGACTGGTGATTGGAGCAGATTTCAATGGGCATGTTGCTGAAGAGAACAGAGGGAATGAGGACGTGATGGGTAGGTATGGTGTTAAGCAATGGTATGCAGAAGGTCAGATGGTAGTGAATTTTGCGAAAAGGATGGACATGGCTGTGATGAATACGTATTTTAACAAGAGGGAGGAACATAGGGTGACATACAAGAGTGTAGGAAGATGCACACAGGTGGATTATATCTTATGTAGAAGGGCCAATCTGAAGGAGATTGGAGACTGTAAAGTGGTGGCAGGGGAAAGTGTAGTTAGGCAGCATAGGATGGTGGTTTGTAGGATGACATTGATGATCAAGAAGAGGAGGATGAGTGTGAGGGCAGCACCAAGGATCAAATGGTGGAAATTGAAAAAGGGTAATTGTGAGGTGATGTTCAGGGAAGAGTTAAGACAGGCACTGGGTGGCAGTGAAGAGTTACCGAATAGCTGGGTAACTACAGCAGAGCTAGTAAGAGAGATGGCTAGAAAGGTGCTTGGTGTGACATCTGGAAAGAGGAAGGAGGACAAGGAGACCTGATGGTGGAATGAAGAAGTACAGGAGAGTATACAGAGAAAGAAGTTGGTGAAGAATAAGTGGGATTGTCAAAGAGATGAAGAAAGTAGGCAAGAGTATAAGGAGATGAGGTGCATGGCAAAGAGAGAGGTGGAGAAGGCTAAGGATAAGGCATATGAAGAGTTGTATAAAAGGTTGGACACTAAGGAGGGAGAAAAAGACCTGTACTGATTGGCTAGACAGAGGGACCGAGCTAGTAAAGATGTGCAGCAGGTAAGGGTGATAAAGGATAATGAGGGAAACGTACTCACAAGCGAGGAGAGTGTGTTGAGCAGATGGAAAGAGCACTATAAAGGGCTGATGAATGAAGAGAATGAGAGGGAGAGAAGGTTGGATGATGTGCGGATAGTGAATCATGAAGTGCAGTGGATTAGCAAGGAGGAAGTAAGGATAGCTATGAAGAGGGTGAAGAACGGAAAGGCTGTTGGTCCAGATGACATACCTGTGGAAGCATGGAGGTGTTTAGGTGAAACAGCAGTGGAGTTTTTAACTAGATTGTTTAATGAAATCTTGGAAAGTGAGAGGATGCCTGAGGAATGGAGAAAAAGTGTTTTGGTACCGATTTTTAAGAATAAGGGTGATGTGCAGAGCTGTAGTAACTACAGAGGAATTAAACTGATCAGTCACAGCATGAAGTTATGGGAAAGAGTACTGGAAGCTAGGTTAAGAAGGGAGGTGATGATTAGTGATCAGCAGTATGGTTTCATGCCAGGAAAGAGCACTACAGATGCAATATTTGCTCTGAGAGTGTTGATGGAGAAGTACAGAGAAGGTCAAGAGGAGTTGCATTGTGTCTTTGTGGATTTAGAGAAAGCATATGACAGGGTGCCTAGAGAGGAGTTGTGGTATTGTATGAGAAAGTCAGGAGTGTCAGAGAAGTATGTAAGAGTGGTACAGGATATGTACAAGGGTAGTGTGACAGCGGTGAGGTCTGTGGTGGGAGTGACGGATGCGTTTAAGGTGGAGATGGGATTACATCAAGGATCAGCTCTGAGCCCTTTCTTATTTGCAATGGTGATGGACAGGATGACAGACAAGATCAGACAGGAGATCCCATGGAATATGATGTTTGCAGATGACATTGTAATCTGTAGTGAGAGTAGGGAACAGGTGGAGGAGACCCTGGAGAGGTGGAGATATGCTCTAGAGAGAAGAGGAATGAAGGTCAGCAGAACTAAGACAGAATATATGTGTGTGAATGAGAGGGAGGATAGAGGAATGGTGAGGATGCAGGGAGTAGAGGTGGCGAAGGTGAATGAGTTTAAGTACTTGGGATCAACAGTTCAGAGTAATGGTGAGTGTGGAAGAGAGGTGAAGAAGAGAGTACAGGCAGGATGGAGTTGGTGGAGAAGAGTGTCAGGAGTGATTTGTGAAAGACGAGTACCAGTAAAAGTGAAAGGGAAGGTCTACAAGAGGGTAGTGAGACCAGCTATGTTATATGGGTTGGAGACAGTGGCATTAACAAAAAGGCAGGAGTCAGAGCTTGACGTGGCAGAGTTGAAGATGTTAAGATTTGCACTGGGTGTGACGAGGATGGACAGGATTAAGAATAAGTATATTAGAGGGTCAGCCCAGGTTGGAAAGTTTGGAGACAAAGCCAGAGAGGCAAGATTACGTTGGTTTGGACATATGCTGAGGAGGGATGCAGAGTATATTGGGACAAAGATGCTAAGGATGAAGCTGCCAGGTAACAGGAAAAGAGGAAGGCCTAAGATAAGTTTTATGTATGTGGTGAAAGAGGACATGCAGGTGGTTGGTGTGACAGAGCAAGATGTAGAGGACAGGAAGAAATGGAAACAGTTGATCTGCTGTGGTGACCCCTAACGGGAGCAGCCGAAAGAAGAAGACTAAGCTATAAAAGTCCAGTTTCAGATACCTGCTGATACCTGGACTGTGTTTGAGCTTCTGTGTTGGCCATACCTTATTTGGGCAAAAAGGAAGTTTCTTTGTTCACCAGTGAGAGTGGGGAGCTCTGAACAGCCTACTTGTGCTTGGAGGAGTGGCTTCTGCCCAGAAACTGTAGTTTTATTGGCCATTTTGGGCTAATTTCTATCTCTTTAATCTTTCTGATATAAAAAACGCATTTGTGCAGTTTAGTGCGCTGGGCAGTGCTGGTTAGCTAGGGTTAAACTATTAAACCAAAATAGTGGTCTGAGTGCCCAAAATTGATACTAGTAAACCTGAAATAAGGCACACACGGAGCTCAGCAAACGTACAACTTCTTTAATGGACACAAGCACAAATAAATCTACAGCAAACGAAATCACAGCAGCACAGCACAGCAAACGAACTCGCAGCAGCACAGTAACGCTGTAAAAGTAAATCCACATACGTTTTCATCAAAATAACTTCATCAGATACCTAACTTCTCTTCCTTTGATGAATAAATAAACTAATTTAATTCAAATGAACCAATGGATAAACAAATTCAATTAAACATGTAAAATGCATTGAAACACATGGACCTTAAAGGTGAATTAATCTGAATGTAAAAACCAAATAAAAATAAATAAATAAATATGTATATATATATATTTATGTAAAATACTTCAAATATAAACCTTAGTTAAAAATTATATAGAAAGTTTCATTATTAAATATAAATATTACAAACACAAATCTAGGTACTCACAAATTTTTTTCTATTTCTCAACTTCTGCTTTCTACTTAATATCTAATGATTTTTGATGTATATATTATAAGCATGCTTAATTTTTTACCTCTTATTACAAATGCTTGCATGTGGAACTTTTCTCCCCAGGCCTCTACTGAAAATGGACATATATCCAGTTGGACTAGCCTGGTCAACAAATGTAAAATAAATAAATAAAATAAATGAATGTTTCTAAAACGTTTTTTGAAGTAAAAGCTAAACTAAATCTAAATGCAATGAAATAGCACCATCTAGTGGAAAGTAAATTAAATGCATGTTCATCTTGTTAAAAGAAATATATAAAAGTGAACCATGAAATGCTTACATATACAATATGAATAAATAAAATATAAAATGATTTAAAAGGTAAATATAAATATAATATTTTTATAATAAAATACTATAATTTAGCAGATCTCAATTCCAGCACAGGTTTCAAGGATAACATTTCATTTAAACCAGGGGAAGAGTGTTCTCCGTTCGATTCTTCGGGGGTGCCTTCTGTGTGGAGGTCAACAAATGTTAAATAAATAAAATAAAAATAAAAAAGAGCTTGCATCCAGGATAATTTACCAATGTTGTTGTCTTTCGGCTTTTCCCGGTTAGGGGTCGCCACAGCAGACCTCCAGTCCGCTAATGATTGGCAGTAGATTTTTACATGCCGAGTTGCCAGCTCTGACGCACAACCTTCAACAAAGGTACGCCCATTCACGCATGTCTCCACACAGAAGACGCTCTAGCTGAGAATCGAACAGGACGTCTTACTAGCTCCCTATATTCCAAATGTGTCTCCCAAGGCCCACCCCTGGGATCACGTGGGACCACTTCCATGACAAAAAAATGGAATTTAGGTTTGCCACAATAGTTTTGATGTTTAAACAGAGCATTATTATCTTTTCTTTTCCTTATCTCATATAAATGCTCATAAATTCTCTGCCTCAGTTTCCTCTCGGTCTTGCCAACATAAAAAGAGTCACAGACTTCACATATAGCAATATAAACCACACCTGTGGTATTACAGTTGGAAAAACCTTGAGTAGTAATATACTTGCTCCTTTGTTTCAAAAGAATAGAATCACCTTCCTTAATATTAACACAATATGGGCAATGCCCACATTTTCGTGTCCCTTTTTTATTATTACTAATGGGGTTACTGAAGTTTGCCCCTTCCAATATATTCTTGATATTGCGTCCCTTCCTATATACACATTTAAATGGTTTCTCAAAAATATGGTTCAAACTGGACAAACTAGCAAATTGATTCCATTCTTTACTAATAATACTTCTCACCAGATTACTCTCACCATCAAAGGTGGTAAACATGACAGAACGAAAACCTTTTTCTAAAGTTGTAACTTTAGCAGTGTTTGCCTCAATATTTTGTACTTCCAGTATAGGTAGGGGTATCCCCAAAATTGGAGCAAATCTTCCTGCTCTTCCTTCCTTAACCTCTACAATAACTGACGTTAATAGATCTATTGGGTAACCCCTTGCTCCAAACATATCTTTAATAAGTTCACATTCAGTATTAAAATCCTGATCGTCTGACATCATCCTACTAGCTCTCACCAGCTGGCCTTTGACTATTGCTCTTTTTTGAAAAGGTGGGTGAGAGCTTGTGTAATGCAAGTAAGCATTAGAAAACGTATCTTTTCTAAAAATGTTTGAGTTAAAACCTTCCCCCATTCTCTGTATATTTACATCTAAAAAACACAGTTCAACTTCATCTACTTTATAGGTGAATTTTAAAAAAATAGTTGTGTTTGAAATATAATCAAATAATTCCATAAAATTTTCCAAGGTATTATTCCAAAAAAGACAAACATCATCCAGGAAACGCCCATAGTAGTTCCAATATTGTTTAAAATTTGAATTGTGAACACATTTTTCTTCCCAATATAATAAAATGATGTTGGCATATGTAGGTGCACAATGGGCACCCATGGCTACGCCCTTGGATTGTCTAAAATACTCCCTTTGGAAGAATATGACGTTATTATTTAAAATCAATCCAATTAAAACAAGGCATGTATGAAATACCTTAAAAGAAATATTATTCTTGCTTTCCAAAAACTCTTCAAGCCAAATCAAACCTATCTCATGAGGAATACATGTAAAAAGATCCACAACATCCAAAGTGATAAAACTAGAGGTGTCAACCTGATTGGAAATTTTAATGTGCCTTAAAAAATCCCAAGAATCCTTCAACACATTGGGATGTTCCATCACCACATTCTTGAGATGTACATCTACATATTTTGCCAGTGGAGCAGTAATAGAGCCCTCTGCAGATACAATAGGTCTGAGAGGAGAGTCATCAGGATTTTTATGGACCTTTGGTATACCAAAAAATACAGGGTACTTTGGGTTGTTCAACATGTAAATAATTATATGTTTCCAGATCAATAAGCCCCTCTAAAACTAAATAATTCAGACAGAGAGAAAGTTTTTTGTAAGCAATATGCATTTCATTCATAGACACTCTCTTATAGGTATACTGGTCATTTAACAAATCAAACATTTTTGCCTCATAATTAATATGATCCATAAAAACCACCCCATGCCCCCTTATCAGGCTTCATGATTCTAAGATTTTTATTCTCTCTCTACATAAACTGAGTGTATACATTTCTTCCGTAGAAAGGTTTGGACTAACCTTATTATACCTAAGTTTGTTTCTTAGCTCCTTTTCAACCATAACCTCAAAATTTCTAAGCTGGGGATGAAGGGATGAATTACCCATTGAAACACCGTTTAATAGTTATGATATGCATGAACCTTTAGAGTTTCCCTCCCCACGGAGATCAGAGAGACTCAAGAACAAGGATCCAGTAGACTACAGGTACGGTTATCAGAACCAGAGGGCTCGAAAGGCACCAGGAGGTAATTTCTTCAGATGAAATAGTGACTAATAAATGTATGTTTAGTTATAATGGTTTTAATATTTTTAATTATACCCTCACTCCTCCAAGAAAAGTAAACCAGTTTGGTGGACCCCTGCCATGAACAGGCTCTACAATAGAAGGAGGAAACTAGTACAGACAAAAGCAAAATCCCTAGAAGGAAAGACATCCCTAATCAGTATCAGCAAGAAACTACAATCCCTCATTAAAATCATCCAAGGCTAGCTTCAAAACAAAAATTGCCAAGGACTCCAAAGATAACCACATATAGGTTAGGTTCTTTAGCTATGTCAAGAACCTAAGTAGAAACTCTCAGATCTACCCTGAGTTGGTGCATACACTGAACCAACTGATATTGCCAACATTTTGGCAGACAGGTTTAGTGCAAACTTCACATCCCTCTCACCCCCTAAAGGGCCCATAACCAAACCAGAAGAATGTAAGGCCCCGGCAATCACAGACACACAGGTTAAAACAGCCCTATCCAAAGCCAAAAACACAGCCTCAATGGGACCGGGTGGTGTCCCAGGCTGCATCCTATAAGAGCTCCAAAATGAACTAACCCCCCACCTAAACACACTATTCAAACTCAGCCTACAGGCTACGTACACACAGAGTGGCACACAGCAACAGTTATCCCACTCCACAAAGGTGGCACCACAACAGACCCCTGGAACTATCACCCTATAAGCCTGACTGGCCTGGTCTGCAAGGATATGGAATGTATCATCATGGAACTCATTAACAGAGACACTGGGAACCTCCAAACTTTGGACCCCACCCAGTTTGGCTTTGTTAAGGGCAGATCATGCCTCCTAAACCTGGTGGACTTCTTTGAGACAGTTACCAAGGCTATAGACGAGGGTAAGGAGGTCCACACAGCCTATCTAGACCTTGCAAAGACTTTTGACACCATTCCCCATTCTGGTATTATAGACAAGCTCACCAACCTGAGCATTAACCCCTACATCACGAGAAGGGTTGCAAATTGGCTCATGGACAGAACCAACATGGTGAGAGTTGCAGACTGTAGGTCCGACTCTAAACCGGTTACAAGTGGCGTCCCCCAGGGCTCAGTCCTAGGACCCCTCCTGTTCGGTATATACTTCTCAGAGGTACAGGCAAGCACAGGAGGACTTTGGCTGACCAAGTTCGCAGACAACTGCAAACTAGGGGCCATAATTGATTCTCCGGCTGATATAGACACCCTCCAGAAGGGTCTCACTGAGACAGATACCTGGTGTCAAAATCATGGCCTCAAGCTGAATGCCAAAAAGTGCATAGTCATCCCCTTTGGAAAAAACAAAGTACCCGCAAACTACCACATAGGTGGTAGTCCCCTAAATACAGAAAAAGCAATAAGGGATCTGGGGACTCAAATAGATGGTAATCTCTTCTTTGATAATCATATTGCTAAGGTGGTTAGAAAATCCTTCTATCTGGCCCACCTAATCTCAAAATGTTCACATAAAGATCAAAGGAGGTTATTGTGCCTCTCTACTCATCACTTATTAGACCCATTATAGAATACAACTCCCCATTTGGGATGCACCTTACAAGATTATGCAACAGCTGGAAAGACCACAGAAGTACCTAACCAAGAGGATTACTGGTCTCAAACAGATGACCTATGCAGCCCAACTAAAGAAACTCCAGCTGTACTCGGTTGCATACCGCTTACTCAGAGGTGATCTATGCCTGACATACAAGGCCATGTCCAACCCAGAACTGATGGATATGTTCCACCTAAAAAAAGAAACAATCCCTGAGAGCCACACGCTCTAGGGATATAAACCTTACCACAACGTTAAATGGGACGTGCTGGAGGGATAGATTCCTGACCCAGAGACTCCCCATGCTTTGGAACAAAATTTCAATATACATCAGGCAGAGCCCCTCACTAGCACTCTTCAAGAGAAGCCTTGATGGGTGGATGGGAAACAGAAAATTTACTCCGGGGATCACTGCAGTGGCTCTGCTGGACAGAGGCACAGGGAACTAATGGCTCTACTGGTCAGAGGGAGCTACTCTAAGGGGGTGGTGAAAGCCAACACACTCTGGCTAGGCTTATAAATGCCCTTGGGCAGATAGCCTAGTACTTACCTATGAACCTATAATGATTTTTATTGGACCAACATACCTTTTGCAATAACTTGATCTTTCAAGTTGACATGAGCCCTTTGTTGTGAATCATTAAGTTACTGATGTTAGATACAGTTTATAATATCCCTGCTAGAAAGGGGAGTACATGATTTATTTCCAGTTGGTTAACAGAGAAACTTGAAAAATGCTAGTGTGGGCAAAATGTGCAGTTAGGATGTTTTATACAAATTGCACCTCAGATGAAGACATAGTGTGTGTGTGTGTGTGTGTGTGTGTGTGTGTGTGTGTGTGTGTGTGTGTGTGTGTGTGTGTGTGTGTGTGTGTGTGTGTGTGTCAGCCTGAAACCATAGAAGACCAGATTATGCCCTGCTATAGAAATCAAAATTTGTCATGACACATTAGAGTTGGTGTTTATTTTGCTGAGAGGAAAACCCTATGAAAGACTCTTCTGTCATTTAATAAAGCAATATATCACAATGTAAGAGATGAGTAGGGAGATAAGTTAAGCCCAGAGAAGGAAAACAAGAACAGTAAGTCTTTCAGACTAAAAAATCAATTGCCTACATTGTAAAACCTATGCAGACCTACTCAAAGCCTTGCCTCTTTGTATCATAAGTTTGTAGGTAAGTACTAGGCTAAATGCCCTGGTGGGCCATTTTAAGCCTAGCCACTTTCCCTTTTTGTGCTGGAACTAACCTATCCCATTTGGTTATAGATTGCCTTTACACATGCCATGCTCGATAATTATATATTACCCTTAATGAGAATAACTGAGTTCATATAACTGATACATTGAGGGGACCCATGCATGGGATACAGCATTTAGGAGCTGCATCTGTCCATTAATAGTGCAGGGACATTCTTGGGGTAAATTTTCTGTTTCTCATCCATAGATCTAAGTTGTACTTGAAAACAGACAAGGATGAACTCTATTTTATTTTCATGGGGAGTGTGTTCCATAGCAGTGTCCTCAGTGAGATATTCCTGTCTCTGCAAACCAGTCTGCTGATGTTGCAGAAGAGGTTTAGATCCCTCAGTCAAATATTTCTGATGTCATTTAACTTGCTGATGTGCAGTTAATCCATCAGTAATGGGTCAGAGGATGCCTTGTATGCCAGACACAGGTCACCTCTTAGCAATGTGTTGGGTACTAAGTATAGTGACAGGGCTTTGAGTCAGTAAATGTAAGACATATTGTTTAGGCCTTGTATCCTTTTAGTAAGGTACCTCTGTGGGGATTCCAGTTGTTGCATGGGTTTTATGTGTCTGAACAGATACATGCCAAAGGCAGCATTATATGATTGACCTAATGAGGGCAGAGTAAAGGAAGACATCCCTATATCTGGACACAATGCCTTTGTTTATAAGCTTACAATATAGCAGGACTTTCTTACAACAGTAGACACATGTTGGTCAAAAGTTAGGTCACTGTCTACATAAGTTTCCAAGTCCCAAACAAATGTATCAGTTTGTAGGGGTGTATTGCCAATGTGATAGTTTCCTATAATAGATGACTTCCAGAAGGATGCAATAATACATTTTTTGCATTTAGTTTCAGGCCATGATTTTGGCACCAGTTATTTATTTGAGAAAAACTTTCCTGAAGGATGGCTAAACCATTTGGGGATTCATTGACTGCTCCTAGCTAGCAGTCATCTGCAAACTTAGTCAGCTAGAGCCCTTTGGCATTTACTTTTACTTCAGAAAAGTACATGCTAAATAGGAGAGATCCAGCACAGAACCATGGGAGACTCCACTGGTGAATGGTCTCTTTAAGCATATGCATATGAAGCTGGTCAGACTTATGGGTCTGTAATTGCCTGGGTCTGTGGAAGGCCCTCCCTTATGCAGGGGGATGACTGTAGCTGTTCTCTATTCACTGAGTACAAACCCTGTATGGAGGTCTTGACTGAACAGTGTTGTTAGGAGTGTGGCTAAATCATGCTTCATGCTTTTTAAGATACACCAAAGGATACTGACAGGATCCATCAATGCAGTATTTTTATCATGCAGGCTAATGAAAGGCAGCTTGTGCCCTAAATATAGAACTTCAACAGATCCTATTCTCTCAGACCTATTACACATTTGCAAGTCCAATGGTATCATAAACACCCGCTGAAGGGATCACTTTTGAAAATAAATAGAACATGTTGGATGGATCGGTATGTATCACAGAGAATACTGCTTCAGTGGATCCATGTCTATCCCATATAAGACAGAGTACTTCTGCTGCTCTATTCAAATTTGATTTGGAAGTATGAATGACCCAGTTTAGTACCCCTACACCTCATGGATAGGGGAAATATGTAAATGTCCCAACATATCCTTGTTCAGCCCATATCTGGGATATTCATATGCAAAATATAAGGAATAAAACCTACCATGGGAATGTAAGGCTAGGCATTTTAAGATCCTCATTGATCAAGAGCGAGTAAATATGCATGCACTAATGAAGTTAAAATAAGTTCTAATCTGTTATTTGTTAAGTTTTTTAAACAGGTTGTTGTTGTTGTCTTATGGATTTTCCCAGTTAGGGGTTGCCACAGCTGAACTCCGGTCTGCTAATGATTGGCAGTAGATTTTCCCGGTGGCGAGTTGCCAGCTTGATGCCCAGCCTTCAATGAAGGCACGCCCATTCACGCATGTCTTTCAGAACGCCACTCGACCCGCGGGGAGTACATGCCGACTCCACACAGAAGGCACTCCCCACACACTAGCTGAGAATCGAACGGGAGAACCTCTTGCTGTGAGGCAACAACCGCTGCACCACCGCAGATGTAAGTTTTTTAAACAAGTAATTTTGTAAAATAAATGGTTGGTAAGCAGAAAATATGAATTTGTGGAAATATCTAGTTCACTGTGATGGTAAAGGCAGGGACTAGCAGGAGAATAAGATGCAGGTTTAGAATGTATGGATGCTGTGTGCAGTTAATACACCACACATGTGGTGATTAGGAAACTGAATAAAATTATAAAACCACAAGTCAAGGAAGGGGACAGCTATACTTAAGACACCTGTCATTTTCCTTGCATTCTGAGAAGTTACCATGACTATCACCAAACAATATTTAGCCATAATCGATGTTATATCACTCGGTACAAACATCCCAAACAAAGATGGCATTGCTGCCTGTCCCAGGTACTGACAGAGAAAACATTGGGTTCTTGTGCTGCACCCTGATCTCAAACCAAACTGGTCATTTCTCATCTTACTTTCTACTGCTCTGTATATTAATTTATCAATCACTCTCTGCAACATTTGTATGCAGGGTGACAGGAGTTTGATACTGTTATACTGCCCATAGTTGTGAATGTCCCCTTTGTTCCTGAACACTAGCCTAGGATGCTTATTGTCCAGTCAACTGGGATAAGCCTTTGTCTCCATACTACGAGTACCCTCAGAAACCATTCTATTCTAACCCACTCAACATCTTGACCATATGTGCTGTGACCTCATCTGACCCTGCTGCTTTCCCTGATTTCATTTTCCTTAATGTTCTTCTGTGGGCTCTTCTTCCTCTTCCAGCAAAGACTGTGTATGGAGCTGTACAACTTCTGTGGGGTTCTTCATTCAGAAGCTGCTAGAAGTACTCCTTTCATCTGGTTTTGACGTCCTTTGGACTGGTGAGAAAGTTGTTGTTGGCACCCTTTATGCAGGGTGAACAATCACTATCTTCTTTATGTTTCTGACCATAAATATGTCTCTAGATCTCCTGCCACTAATAAATCTCTGAATACACCAAGAGATGCAGTCTATTCCACCTATGTCTCCAAAATGTGAAACTCTATCTCCGAAGCAATCTAAACAACTACCTACTTTTAATGCACATCTTAAGCACGTCTAAGACAGTCCTGGATCGGTCAATGTTTATCCCTTGGATAAAATGAGCACAGACTCTAAAACAAATGTTTTTATTTACATGAAAAGCTGCAATGTAAATGCATTTTTTGCACATGTATAAAGACTTGAATTTTATATGTAAAGACTTGCATGCTATGCTTTGTTCATGTATGTAGCCTGCATACTCCTACTATATATTACTACTGCTGTTTGCCATGTAAAGTTTGTATAGTATATTGTTATTACTTGTCATATGGGCCTCCACTGAAAAGAGGTTTCCATGCTCAGGTGGAAAATCCCAGTTAATAAATGCAAAAAAAAAATCAAATAAAAATAAATAAAATAAATACTGTTTTTACCATGCAACATGACTGAACTCTGTCGTTCCATCTGCCAAGTGGGTTTCTTTAACGTGACAGACTGCCCCGATACCTTTACCTTTGTTACTGCTTCTTCTGGTAGCTTCTTTCTTAGCCAACCAGTATTCCTTCTTAGACCAATCTGTCATTTCTATCTCTCACTTTTTCTCTACTCTTTTATTTTGATAATTTCCTGGACTTCTGCATTCTGCCTTAAATTTCCCTTACATACCTTATGTACCTTATTTCCATACGTGGCTTCACACATACTGTTTTAAGACGCTGCCATTCTTCTTCAGTTTTATCTAGTTCCTATTTTATCTAGATGCTACAGTGCTGAGTACTTTCTTGAACTCTTGTGCTTTCACTCCAGCCAACTTCCAGATCTTTAGCCTAGTCTCTGTTGACCTTAGAGCCTTCTCTGTCCACTGATTATTGTTGATTATGGCCGCCAGTGGTTGGAATCAACATGCCACAAGCTAACCTGCTCTGTTAGCCTGGTTGTGCTAGGTCAAACACTTAATGATTCTGGAGGTAAGGGGCTTTATTTCCATTCACCAATGTTTTTGCTATTTTGTGTAGTTCTCTAAATTTGGCTCATGTCTCATAGTTTGTGGTTCTTATTCACTAGACCCATATCTCATATGTTAAACCAAAGTGAGCTTTAAGCTCCTTGGTAATTAATTTATAATGTTTTGTGTTATGTAGTCTGATAATTACAGGGAAGTAAAGATGTTAGCAAGTTTGTGTTCTCTGGGTTTTGGCAGGTGAGGATGTAATATCGGTTATTGATTTCTAAATGAGTCTTTAGGTTGGAGACTTTTTTGGGATTTTAGATCTAATGGAGATTAGGGTACAGGGCTCCCTTTCACTATGGTTTCTTACTTTAAATCTGATTGGATGGGGGTCACTCATTAAAGGTGTAACCATAGTTATGGATGATGTATGTAATATGTGATTTTTAACAGGCCATTGAGAAGGAGTTAGAAATAGTCTATTATAATGTATTTGCCATGTTACCTGCATTTGCAAGGCAGCAGAATAGTTGGAGGTATCAAAGGTATGTTATTGTGTGGTCCAGTGTTTGCTTCAATATTTCTGCAAATTAGTAAGGGCAGCAGTATTGGGGTCAGCCTGTATACTTCATGTGTCCTGTCCATTTATAGTTTGTTATTTTGAGTTTTTCTGGCTGAGAGGGTCTGTATTTTTAGGGTGCTACATTGTTTGGATTAGTTTATAATGCCTTTTGGGAAGGTATTTATTAAGTATCAAAGTCCATGCCTGTACTAGCAGAGAACTATGGGACAAGTTTAATGGATACGTTTGAGCTAGAGTGCTGTAACTTATGTTTAACCTGAGTTATATGGCTCAAGTAGCATTTTGTGATGGATTTGGGACGGATAAGAAAAGTAAGACCAGAAGAAAATATACTACAGTAAACAACATTACCTTCTGAAGCAGTAGGGTTTTATTGTGTAAGTGTGTCAGTTATTTGGAGGTGTGTCTAGTTTTTAGTCTGAGTGGGTGATATAGTATTAGAAAAGGTGTAAGGTGTGTATGAGAGTTACCAGAATGGTGAAGAGTGTTTTTGTGAAGGAGGGAAAGGAAACAGAATAGAAGACAAGGGAATATGAAAACTACTGTGAGTGGCTTAGTGATGTTTAGAGGAAGTGATACGTGAGTGAGTAGGAAAGGGGGTGAAGAAGTGGATTTTCCCAACAGCAACATAGTGCAATTCTAAAAAAAGAGAAAGATAAAAAAAGAAATGTGTTACCTTCAAGGAAAGAGCCTCAGCACTGAGCTTCCAAATGAAATAAGTAAGGCAAGCGGGAATTCTGATAGCCACAGTGAAGATGTAGACAGAATGAGGTGTATCTACAACAGTAACATTAACTAAACTTAACAAAAAGATGTGGAGATATGCAGAGGGAGGAAAAGTATTCACTGTTTTATACTTTGTGAACATATAAAGGAAGGCTAAAGATTTCATATTTAGTTAGTGTAGTTAAAGTTATGAATAAATTATTTTACTGACAAATGTTTGTAGTTTCTTGGTTACTAAAGTCTATTAATGTGTAATTCAAAGCACTTCAATTTTCTTTGCTGCCAGTCCCAAAGGTTACCAGTCAATGGATTTTGATAATTTATATTGGTGGAGAATCCTTGACCCTTCAAAGTCACTTGACCTGCCAGTGGGCTCCCAGCATCCCACTGAAATGAGGGACTTGAACTTATTGGGTTTAGTTAATTAACAAATAAGGTAAATAAATTATTCCATAAAATATAGGTTGGCCTCATTGGGATGGTTCAGGGGTTATTGACCTATGGCACAGCCAGGGGAGCCTGCAGAATGTTTTGCAGGGGGATGCAAACTCAGAGGCCCCCCACATAGCCCCCATGCAGCCCCCCACACACAGGCATTCCAGTATCCCATTACTTGGCTATTTCTCCCCCAGTTGCCATAAACACTGTTCAAAACTGTCACTGTGTATACTGTTTTATACTTTACTTCTACAATAATTACAAATATTTGGATTTAATTTACACTTTTTATTTGAAATGTTATAGCACAAACACTGATAGACATTTGCTAAACAAAGCATTAGTCTTACAATGAAAACAGACTTAGCATTAAAGCTTCTCTACCTTTGAAACTCACATTCACTGAAACAGCATTGAAACACAAATTCAAAGAAAATTAATCTGGCCTGTGGCAGGTTAAGTTTACCTTTGGGCTGTTTTCAAACCATAAGCTCCCTGCACACATTTTAGGGCCATGCAAAATTTCTTTGATTCACCTTCCTGATTGTATTAATTATAATATATAATTGAGTTATATCCATTTTTTAAATACAGCACCACTTGTCAGAGTGTATTTTAAATTTATAGTTGTGAACATTTTTCCAGTAAGCAATGAAACAAAACATACAAAACAGTAATAAAAAACTGCCCAATTCATAATATTTCTACCATAAAAGGCCACTGAAACATCTGCCATTACAATCCACAAATAAGCAGTCAATATACACAATCTCTGCAGAAGTAAAAGTCATCTGATTAATTCTACATTAAAAATATCTGAAACTAATGAAGAGGTTGTTGCTAGAAAACAACTTTATATTTCAGTGTTTCATCTACAATTCAGTGCCTGCTGCCCTCAAAGAATAAATTGCCTATGCTAACAGTAAAAAAATGGGAAACTGGTATATTGCAATGGGGAATGGGTGGCAAGGTGAAAAAGCAGGTTCATAGTTAGTAGGCATCTCATCCAAATGAGGTCATCCTCAGGACTGCAGCACCCCACCCCCTTAAAATACAAACTTACATACTGTGGGGGTAGAACCTACAGCCCTCTACATCAAGATACAAGTATGCTACCTGCTGTGCTGCTAACACTACTTGAAAATTTGATACCACAATAGTGATACCATTTGCTAAACATAACAGTTGCAGGTTTTAAGCAGACTTACCACAATCAGCAGTAAACTTCTCTTTCTTTGAAGCTCACAAGTCCTTGAAAATCCAGTTAAAAATACATTCTACCTGCTAACTCTAACTAGGGAATTTCTCTCTCTCTCTCTCTCTCTCTCACACACACACACACACACACACACACACACACACACACACACACACATACACACACACCTCAACCTTGTACTGTAAGAAATCTGGACAAAGTCTAAAGTAAATAGGGACAGATTATAAATATTGCTGTCATAAACTTAGAAAATTTCTAGAATAACAGCATTTGTGTTAGTATGCATTTTTCTAAAGGGTATGATGTCTAAAACTCAAATGTCTGTTATTATTTAGCAACTTCAATCCTTTTCAGGAGGAATATAAGGCAAAAATCTGGGCATTCTGCAAAAAGCTGGACAGCTGAGGGGTATGCTACCTCTTTGTTATACACACACACACACACACACACACACACACACACACACACACACACACACACACACACACACACACACACACACACACACAAACACACACACACACACACACACACACACACACACACACACACACACGCAGATGCATACACCATACGTCTCAAACTTTTAACACAAGAAATCTGGACAAAACCTGTTAGAATGTTGGGGACAGATGGCCAAAACTAGGGACACATTTATAAAGTTGCTACAATAACATGATTTGTGTTAGAATGCATTTTTCTAAAGGGTATGAAGTCTGAAACTCAAATACATGTCATATTTAGTAACTTTAATCCTTAGCTCATTCCAGTGATTTGTCAAAAAAAAAAACAGAATTTTTATGAGGAACAGACCAAAAATATAAGAGAAAAATCTGGACATTTTGTGAAAGTCTGTACAGTTGAAAGGTATGACACATACATACATCCCCTGACTCCTTAGAAAGTAGATAGAACAACAAGGTTTGCATTAGTATGCATTTTCTGAGGATATGATGTCTAAAACACAAATGTCTGGCATTATTTTTTTACTTCAGTCCTCAATGATTTGCCAGAAGAAAAACAATTTTATGAGAAACAAATTGAAAATATGAGGCAAAAATCTGGATAATTGCATGGCATGACCCCCCTTAAACACACACACCTACCCCCCTCATACTTACATGCAAACACACACACACACACACACACACACACACACACACACACACACACACACACACACACACACACACACACCACTGCCTCATTCTTACAAACACACACAGACCTACCTACTTCTTGTACACACACACACACACACACACACACACACACACACACACACACACACACACACACACACACACAAACATACACTTACCTTTACCTACCTACTTCTTACATACACGTATACACACCCCTACCCACCTACTTCTTGCATCCACACACCACTACCCAGTGGTGCAGCTAGAGTTTCTGCCACCTGTGGCTGTTGTTAAGCTTGCCGCCCCTCCCCCCCTCATAAAATCATGGTCAAATGGGGCCTCCATACACAGCCCTTCCTCATTGCAACCATTCCAGTGGCCCATTACCTGGCTATTTCTCCCCATTTACCATAAACTCTGAAACCTGCATACTGCTTTGTGCTTTACTTCTACAATGATTATTTGGATTTCATTTAACACTTTTATTTTAAATTTTATAGCACACTGATACACATCTGCTAAACAAAGCAATACAGTCTCACAATGAAAATAGACTTAACATTTAAACTTCTCTGCGATGTTGTAGTGTACTGGCTCACGGGCAGTTTCAAATAGGAGTGGACATGGCCAGGGTGATTGACAAACCCAATACCTGTGAAGTGGTATGCAAATAATGAAAGATTGGCATGCAATGCAGATTTGCCAGTGACATCATGCATACAATGATTGTTGATTAGCATATGTGAGTTGTGAGTGCTCCTGTGGCTGTGAGGCTCCAGAGTTTCATCAAGTAAGTGATGCAGGCCTGTAGGGTTTTATATATATATATATATATATATATATATATATATATATATATATATATATATATATACATACACATTTTTTTTAATCTATTCCATTTCCTTAACTGTCACTTTATAAATGTTACAAATTTCATTTTGCTGAGTGCAGCACTGTATTCCAAACTAAAGTCATTCAAGAGCAATACACTAAGTGACAGTAAAAGACATACTACAGCAAAGTTGACTGAAGCATTTGTATTAGTGTTAGATATCCATGGCATCTAAGCTGTAGTGGGTTCTGCTGTAACTTTAGGCAACCAATGCATAAAAATAAAACACACAATACATATAATTGTACTCCTCATGCAAGCTGCTTTTTAACATAACAGTAAAAGACAGCTTTGTTTCCACGTCATCAATTTCATACATTAACACCACTTCCAAAGTAAAACTGTAAGGCCTTTTCTCTGGAATGAGAATGTTGTGACCTCGCTTTCAGTGTGTTGTCAGGCAGCATAACTATCTAAATGTGTATGTCCCAGATAACACGTTAAATTTTCTGATCTCGAGTTAGTATATTGAAGTAGTGGGGGTTGCAGGGGGGCTTCCCCCCCTGCAAAAGCAAAAGGAAAGCAGTGACGGGACATATCATTCTGCACAAAATTAACAAAAAAATTAAGAAAAAAATAAATAATCCATAACTCGCAAGCCACTACAGCTAGGAAATAATAGCCTACCACAGTTAGACATACCCTGATGAATATTCATGTGGCCGAGAAACACATGACATTGCTTATTCATGAGTAAACTGTCATGTCAACCTGTTGCTGGGTGTTGGGCGATGTTTGGGCGATGCTTGCTACTGCACATCTAGTGAGCCTGTACACAACATCGCCAACTTCATTACCCTTGAAACTCACATTCATTGAAATAGCATTGAAACCAACATTCAAAGAAAAAGCATCTGGCCAGTAGAAGATTAAGTTTACCTTTTGGCTGTTTTCAAATCACCGGCCCCTTGCAAACATATTTAGGACAATGCAAACATATGTGTGTTCTTTGATTCACCTTCCTGATTGTATTACATTAGATTCCTTGTATAATACAGCCAGGGTTGCCAGATGTCCCTATTTGAACAGGACTGTCCCGGGATCAGCAACCCAATCCCGAGTCCCACATTGCTGGTTAAAATCCTGGTGAAACAGCCTCTGCTTTGCAATTTATGACTGGCCCATGTGCCGGTATATGAGCCAGTCATAAATTGCTAAACGAAGCTACTTCTGCTTGATGCAGAACTACCTGCTGTTCCGCATGAAGGAAAGACCTTTTGTGAAAGACCATTTTTTTGTCCCTACCTGGCCCTTCAGAAATCTGCCAACCCTGAATCTAGCACACTTGTTAGACCATGTTTTAAATTTATTGTTTTGAACATTTTTTCTAGTAAGCGATGAAATAAAATGTATGAACCAACAATGACAAAACTGCCCAAAATCAGAACATTTCCATCATAGAAGTCTATCATTACAATCCATCAATATAAGTAAATATGCACAATCTCTGCAGAAGTAGAAGTCATCTAAATAATTCTACATTAAAAAATATGTAACTAATGAAGAGGTTTCTCCTTTCAAATAATGTTATATTTCATTGTTTCATCTGTAAATAAGGTGCCTGTTGCCCTTGAAGAATAAATTGCCTACGTTACATTAAAAAAATGATAAGCTAGTAATATTGCAATAGGGAATGGATGGCAAACTGATAACAGGTTCCTAGTTACTATGTATCTCCTCCAAAGGAAGACATTTTTTAGGACTGCAGCATCCACCCCTTTAAAGTACAACACAGTACAGTATCTGCAATCCATCTACGTACTGTGGGAGTAGAACCCACAGCCTTCTGTGTCAAAAGCAAGGATACTACCTGTTGTGCTACTAACAATACAAACAGACTTGGCATAAGCAGCACTAATTTTCTGTTCCCCTGAAGCTCTGAGATCCTTGTAAAATCCATTTGAGACTCAACTATATCTCTCAACTTTGCTGCACAAGAAATTTGGAAAAAGACAAAATTTATTGGGGGGGGGGCAAAGGCCCAAAACCAAGGACACATTTTAAACATTGCTTGTATAATCTTAGAAAAGTTGCAAGAATAAAATGTTTTATGTTACCATGCATTTCTTGAAACAGAATGAAACTTAGATGGCTATCATTATTTAGTGACTTCAGTTCTCACTGATTTTCCAGAAAACCACAAATTTTAAGAGGAACAGACCAAAAGTATGAGCCAAACATTCCAGACATTCTGTAAAAAATCTGGACAGTTGAGAGCTATGGACTCAACTCCTTGAATCACAAACAAATGGTAATATATGCAAAGAATTCAGGCTCTTACTCCTTGTACCTCAGGTACAGGGTTTCCGTCTGAGTGACACTAACCACCAGGTATACGTAACTGAGGCATTTCACACACACACACACACACACACACACACACACACACACACACACACACACACACACACACACACACACACACACACACACACACACACACACACTACTAAATTCCCTTACTTGATGTCTGTACACACACACTAAATAATGGAGCAATTGTCTGTACATAAATTCCTTTACTTGGTACAGCAAATGTAAGTGTCCATGTGAAGAAGCAATTTCAAATAGTGTGGGTGGACAGGACAGGAATGACAGGATGTCTGCATGCACACATGTGATATGACCACACCAGCAAGGCATGGGACTGTTCTTAAAGAAGAACACCCTAAAAAATATTTTATGTGTAATTAAAAGAAAATTAATCTCTTGGCCAGCCGTTCCAGAGGGGTGCAAGTGCACCCCCTTGCACGTGCTTGTGGGTGCCCTTGGACACAGCAGGCATTCTTTACAGAATAAAACTGGCTTGTATATCATACACAAATCATAAGTAAAAAAATGCGGGGTCAGGAGCTGTTACTTCTACGATTCAGAAGCAGACTAAGGATCTAAAATGTTACATGTTCAACTTTGTATCTTAGCTCTCTATCTTTGGATCTGGCTCAAGATGGACCCTTTAATGTTAAGTATCATTCAGTCTGAGATATGTTAGCACATAGTAATTATTCTAAGTTACTTAAACTAATTGTCCTGATATTATATCATATCATTATTATATTGTTTTCTAGATATTTTCTGCCTGGACCCCTGCTGAAGGGGGTTTTCATGCCCACTGAGACTTTTTAAGTTAATTCAATAAATAAATAAACAAGATTCTTCTAACAGTGTTCACCAAGGATATACCCCGGGATTCATGAAGCTTGTGCCAGGCGCAGGCATAGCGTAGGCGGTATAATGCCAAATATGGCCGTCGAGCAATTCAGGTACGATTCAATTCCACGTGCACTACCGGCGTATGCCAGAACTGCACAGCCCACGGCTTAGGTATGCTAATCACCCCATGCGCAGTGTCGCACCATGCAAATGAAGGCATATAGTGATTCATGAAGTGGTGCAGGCGTAGCGTAAGCCCACGGAAATGTAAACCAAAAAACACAGTTTACATTTTCCCAAACAGAACATCGGAGCTATGGAAGCGGGCCAGACCCATGTATCACAAAGTTAACATATGCCAATGGCGAAATACACAGCCAATGGCATAAGAAAAGATGCACAATACCCAAAAAACAACATTTAATGTCATGTCCACAGTAACACACAGCACAACCGCAGGGCATGTGTGCGGAAACTGTAACATAAAGAAATAATATAAAAATGTCATAAAATCGCAACGTAATAGAAATCAGGTTTACACCATAATACACAATGGTAGACATGGAACACCACAACCAAGGTGCAAGGGTTGCTAAGGGCCTGCGATAGTGTCCGGCACGGTAACTATGAATTAGTAGTCAATGCCATGCAAATGAGACAGATAATACTGAATCGCAAATGTCCCGCCGGATGAAGGTTGTACCATACGGCGCAGCAGTATAACACCAAGGAGTGGCTCAGAGGAGATACATGACATCAGCAGAGGGGTGTGCCACCGTAGCAGTAAGCACATTGGAGCAATGCAAATCTGGCCTGTCCGTTGCTAAGCAAAGCTGCAGGACAGGGGTGGGGAGGAAGGTATAAAATCGTTTAGCTGAGAGCACACATGGTGCCCAAAAGCGCATGTGTACGGGGATGAAAACGTGCCCGAAACCCAGTAATCGGACGCACACGCTGCGAACAATAGCACAAACAGGAAGGTCAGGGGAAGAAAAGAAGGAAATGCTGAAGTAGGGTAATTGGAGTACTAATGAGCAATCAACACCAATCAACTCACGATGGCCAATCGACGGCAGCTGACAAGTCTGCTTGCAGAAACCTGCAAAACAGGATAGGGGAGGCATTGGAATGCAAAGAAAGGAGGGGAGGCATTGGATTGCAAAGATAGAAGACCTGACACAGCAGAGCAAAGCAAACTGACAGTAGACCGGCAGTAGCACACATAACGCAAGATACGCCAGGTCCAGGAAAGTACAAATGAAAGTAGGCTGCTGGATGCATGGCAGAAAATGGTAGGTGCAACGTGCAGAAATGTAAAGGGAAGGTCAAGAGGTAATCCACGGCAGCCAAATGTAATTCAACACCAAAGGCACCACAACAGTAGTTCCGGTAGGAAAACACATAAGATACCCTGTAGCTACGATCGTACATACACACCCTATGACATCATCGGTGTTCACAGCACAATAGTATAAAGTGCGAAAGCACCCTACACACACCTGTGTATTCCCAAACACTGCACCATAGGTGTAAACACACGGGGAACTTTTAAAATGTACATGTTGGGAGCTGCCATAGCTGTGATTCATCAGCATGTGTTAGAGACTGACGGTGTTGTGGAGGATGATGCCGACAACCACCGCAGGCCTCAGAGGAGAAGGAGAGTGTTCAGACCAAGGGTAACCTACCAGGGGCTACATGACCTTGAGATAGTAGAGCATTACAGGGTGGACAGGGACATCTTACAGCAAATAGTGGAGCTGTGCTGGCCACGCCTGAGAACCAGAAACAACAGAGGGGAGCCCATCCCAGTGGACACGAAGGTATGTGTAAGCCTGCGAATACTGGCCACAGGTACCTTTCAAAGGCCAACTGGAGATATAATGGGGATCTCACAGGCATCAGCATCCAGGGTACTACACCAGTTCCTGGATGCCATGTTACCACATGCCAATGAGCAGATATACTTCCCCCGAACTCAGGAGGAGTTGGCCAGCAATATGCGCCACTTCCACCGTGTGGCACACTACCAGGAGGTACTGGGTGCGATAGACTGCACGCACATACAAATCAAGTCACCACCCGGTGAGCATGGTAGGTGCTACATAAATCGCAAGGGATTCCACTCCATCAACTGCCAGGTCGTGTGCAATGCCCAGGGCATTATCATGGATGTGTGTGCTGGCAGCCCTGGAAGCTACCATGACTCCCATATCTGGCATGCCTCACAGCTGTATCAGGTATTTGTCAGGGGGGACATCCCACATGGCCATCTTGTGGGGGATGCTGGCTATGCACTGGAGCCGTGGATGATGACTCCCATCAGAAATGCACACACACCCATGCAAGAACGCCATAATGAGGCACACGCACAAACCAGAGTCATCATAGAGCGTGTGTTCGGGATGCTGAAATCACAGTTCCGGTGCTTGGATACATCTGGTGGAGCCTTGCAGTACTCTCCAGGCACATGTGCCCACATCATCATAGTATGTGCCATGCTACATAATATAATCCTGTGGAAGCAGCTGCAGCAGGGACAAAATGGTGAAGGCCCTCATAGCCCACCGCAATTGCCAAGGCCATTACAGGCACAGAGGGATTCAGACCATGAACACACTGTGCCAGCCCCACTAGGCAGATGGAGGCGTGCCCAATATGCCTACGCCTTGGCAAAGAAGGAACGTATAGCACATACTCTGACAGTGTAGGCCCCTACGGACTGACACCTCTCCACCTGCACACACAGTAAAATGGATGGCACACAAACATGACCACCTATAAATTGTAATGTATAGGTGGCCCAATGTGTGACTCCTACATAGGCAGCCCTCAAACATTGTACACACAACAGCTAGTGGAACACAGAATGTCAACATCTGAACAGTACATGAGCCTATCAGCATATGGTGGTGCTGTGTGCCTGTCACGTTCCCTACCAGATATATATATATATATATATATATATATATATATATATATATATATATATGTACACATATATGCATATATATAATACAGATAGAAAGGGCAATAGAGTGATATATCTTGATATATATGGATTCAGCGATATCTGCAAATATATATAGATAGGTCAACGACATTCATAACACCTTGGAGGTACAAATAAATAGGATACCGCCAACTATGGAATGTGTAACATACCAACATGTGTAACCACGAGGCTGAAAGACTGATAGAACACAGTACAGCCGCGAGTAATAGTATGATGATATGAAGGGACATTTAGTCACTGCTGCCGGTGTTGCTGTCCACATAGGTACTGTGTTCAACTGTGTTTGTGAGTGCCGTAGTCTGTGTATGTGCGCGTTGAGGGTGCCGTGTGCATCTCCATGTGACTGTAATGTGTGTGTGTGTCCGCAACATGTGTCTGTTAGTGCCAAGTCAGAGGTAGATCAGTACGGTAGGTGTGGGTATAGCTAGCCGTAGGCATACGGTTACCACCTGTCCCACAGTAGGAGGGACAGCCCCACCCTGGGCAGGTGTGTCCTGACATAAAACAGTACAAAGGGCAAATGTCCGAGATTTTAGGACATTAATATGTCCCATATATAATGTAATAGTCGTATTTAATAGTTATGCCTGTATGTAAGAAACGTAAATGTTACATGCAATATGATAAGTAGCCAAAGTCCCACAACAATAGGTATGTAGTGAGGATAAAAGTATGTGCTAACCTGTGTACTGACCGTGGCTACGTGTTGGCCTGTAAACACCGCTGTGTGTCCCGCAAGTGTCCAACAATGACCATATGAAAAGGTGGCAACCCATGGCAAACAGGTTCTTTTACCAACACAACCGCAATGACTGCAAATATCTGGAACAGAAATACAAGGGATAGCTGTCACTTACACATATCCCTTGATATATCGCTGCAATTCCGGAGGTATATAAGTATCAACCTCACCTGCAGATGATATAGAAACCAATTAACAATGGCCCAATGTACAATCCCGTAACATAAGTCTAAAAACTGTTAGCTCTCTAATTAGGGACGGAGCCCACACACATATATATGGAATATGTAGAAATGCAAGCTCCACAAACCTGTATATGCTACGTACACCCACTGACATCCCCCACACTAGAAACTAAAGCAATACAGACTGTAATAGCAGCACAAACATCCAGTCAGTCAATTACATCTGCAGAACCCTCAACATACCGTGTAAGAGACACAATTAAAGGCGTCATGCAAAATTGCAGGCGTTGTATAATGGAACAAACAGCCGTGTTACAGGTTTTGTTTGCAATAGTCCGTTATCAGACGTTGGGATGACAGGTACACTCACATGTTGAACCACATACTCTAGCTGTCACACACAATCCACGGGGGACATGAATCCAAAGTATACTTGTCTCCATGCATAGCAGTTGCAATTACACATAACAAAACACAATACAGGCCATCTCCCCGAAGGTAGGGCAAATAGGCAATGCCCAAGTGGAGAATTCAATTATACCCCACTGTTGCTGTGTAATTGGCGAATGGAGTAGCTGCACAGCTGATATGCAAGTAATTAGTCACTCAGGAACACCAACTGGCGGGATGAAACCACATGTTACAGGTATCGACGTATATAAGGATGACTTGCCAGACATTCAAACCGTATGCTCATACCGAATACCAGTTGAAACACTGTGAGAGAGATAGAGATGAAACTCCGTAACGATAACAAGGTATGTAGAACACCCGATATGTAAGGTTATGTATAGCATGATCTGTATTAATTAGTTTTACTGTATGTATAGCCTGGTTTGCATTAATTAAACGTGTCTGCAATGCATAAAGTGGGAAAAGGTATTTATGTAGTGATGTCTTGCTGAGCATACTAATGCTTGTAGAAACTGTGCATCCAGCAGTGGGCCACAAGGTACACATCACAGACACCACAAGGGATGCTACATGAGGGCTTTAAACAGAACAATTTCATACAACCCGCCATCAGTGGTAGGGTATGTCCAACAAGCACGTGCCATAGCAGGGGATAGTATATGTTGATATACTGTCACAGCACACATGTGTATGGGCATATAACGTCAATGACATATCTAAGGTGGTCCCGCTGTGCAAGTATGCTTTGCATTATGGGATACTATGTGAAATATGTGTAATGTATAGTATTGTAGGTAGATATGACAGATATTCTACACAGCATAACAGGCATATCATGCATACCAAAGGTATTGTCTATTGGCATGTACAATAACAGGATACATATGGCTTGTAGGCATGGGACATTGTAATAGCATGATAGCTAATCTAAATGGAAGGGCTACCAAATAACCATGCACAAAGGACATGTAATAGCTTCACAAGTGCATAGTGGGGTACTATGCAGTCTGGCAAGTCCATGTGTAAGCACAACTACAGTGTTCACACCAGTGGCACCTCTCTAGGGTAGTGTCCTGTGAACAGCAGAGCCATGTGTCACCTGCACCTCTGCACAGTACAGCCACTGCAGTGATCCCAGGCCTACATGTGTCTCCCAACCACCAAGGGAGGTATCACATGAACAGTGCTACTGAGTGTCCCTGCGTGATGTACATAGGACTCATGTTCCAAAGCATGGTGAGTGTCTGGTTTGGGAATGTAACCCTCAAGCACATCCCACTCATTGTGGAGTGTGTGCACATATCCATGAGCATGTTGCTCACAGTGGCTTTTGCTTATGTCGCGTATGAGGAGTATATCCATTAATAATGTTGTAGACATGGGCCCTGTCTGATCAGCAGAGGTCACCCCTGAGTATGTAGTATGCAAATGTGTACAGATTTGGTGTCCGTAGTGCAGCCGCATACTTAAACTGTCGGAGCTCAGTAAACGTCATGGCGTGTTAATGTTGTGGTATGTAAAGCTGTAGCTGTTGTGTAAGGTACACCCTAAATGGGGTGGTGTACCCTTGAATGTGTGTAGAAGTCTTGAGTTCAGAGGTACAATGGGTGCCTATGTACCAGCTACACACCCAGTACAGATAAGTGTGGCCACGTAGAAGGATATCCACGCCACAGTGGCAATACGGTAACCACAGGAGTGGGTGCGACATATGTGTGTACTGCAAACATGTACAATGTGATATGTATGTAGGGGACTACCACCCATGTGATAGTCAGTGGGTGAATGGTGTAATGCAAAGGTGATGTTCATGCACCTTGTGTCATGCAGCTTGACACCATGATAGTCATATCAGGTATCTGTCACAGTGACACCTGTATGGATGGAGTCAGTATCAGCTGGTGGAGCAATCATGGCGCTTTGTATGCAGGGGGTTGTAAAGCTAGGCAGGGAAAGTCCCCTGTGCTAGCCTGTACCACAGGGAAACATATACTGAACATGAGGGGCCCTATGACTGAGGACTGTTGTATGCCAAATGTAACTGACATGCAGTAGGTACTATGGTATGCTGGCCTCACTGTGTGTGTGTCCTGTCCATAAGCCACATTGCATAACATCCTGAGACATAGGGTACAATGTGCAGGTGGATGTGTATGTTGTCAATACCAGAATGGAGAATGGTGCTGAAAGGCAATGAGAGGACAATGTAGGATGTGTGGACTCCCGTACCATCAGCAACTGCCCTGGTAACTGTATGAAAGGAGTCCACCAGGTGTAGGGGCCATGCTCTGGCCCTAACAAGCCCAACCCGGGTGGCATCAAAGGACAGGAGCCCAACAATGTCTCTGTGAATGACGTCCTTGATGATGTGCCCCATAGCCATGCAGAACAGTCCAGTCAGGTGTGTAGGACTATAGTCCCACTTGTGCATTGTGGTGCCACCTGTGTAGTGTGATAAATGCTGCTGTGTGCCATTCAGGGGCTACAATGTCTGAAACAAGGCTATTACTGAATATGGTGGCCTAGTGGGGAGACATGTCATTCAGAGGTTTGTAGACATCACAGCCTGGGACGTTGGAATGTGACATGGGGCCAGTGTCCCAGGACATATAGAGTGCAGGTTAGTACTGTGTAGGTGTGACCACAGGGACACCACGATGTTCCTGTATGGATTGTGGCCCTGTAGTGAGTGAGAGGGTGTAATGTTAGCATTGAATCCATCCTACAGCATGTTGCCAACATCACCTGGTTCTGTAATGTTCCTGAGTGACTGTTGTATGTGACAGCAGATGTGGGTGTTGCCATCGACTACTGACATACCACCATAATGCCTGGTGGTACACCCCGGAATGTGTCGCAGTAATGTTTACGTAGCTAGTCTTGGAGTATGTGATGAGGGATCCTGTGGCCCTACCAAGGCTGACCAGTGAGCTACCCCACCCATGGGAATGTACACCACTGTGCAACAGCCTACACCTGTTGTTTTACATCATATGTCCATGGAACATGACCACCAGAGTGGCATCTGTTATCTGGTGTGTACCATCATGGCTCTGTGTGGAATAGCATGATCCATGCAGTTGTGTACATGCTAATGAAGTGCACTGGGGTATGTTTCAGCATTTGCATGTGCATCGTCCATCTGCACGGGTGTCATGACGTTAACAACCGCTGTCAGAAGACGTCTGTAGTAGGTGTTGTAGTACTCATGTGCTGTGTATGCTGTGATGGGTGTGGTGCCGGGATGTGGCTAACAAGGTTGATTAGCATATGTTCGTAATCCACCAATGAAGGGATAACCCCAGGTGTGTAACACCAGTCACATGGTGGTAGTGTTCATGTCAAGGTTAATTTTGATCTTGGAGGTGGTGTGTATGGGTTGATCCAGCAGAGTGGAGGTTATGACTCATGGATGTGTCGGTACATGAGTGGCTATCCCAGTTAAGTGTGGGGTAGTGTCAGTCACACATCAGTAGTAGCTGTCTGAGCCCCACTGTCCAATATACCAACAAATGAGGTATGTTAACCGTGGGGTATGATGTTGAATCTGTAGCTTGTCACAATGTGTATAGCGGTCCCGGACACAGTTAGTTGCACGTGGAGCACCTCTGATGCACTGTGCTAAGTAACTAGCCAGGATGTGTGCACAACATAGTGGGATATGGGAACCCCTCAGCTGTGGGTGTGCCGGTCCAGGTATGTGCCTGAAAGGTATGGTCTGTCTATAACCTGTCGTTGCAGGTGTGCTCTGCAGAGCCTAGAGGCAGGTCCCAGTCACTGCAGAGATATTGGAGTGGTGCATTATAAGGCTTGCCTTGCCTGCGTGCGTCACAGAGGAAGATGCAAGCATTGTGTCACATGACCCCATGTCGTGCTTGCCAGTTCCCGTTCTGTCGGTGACTGTTATTGGAAACTGTGCAAGACAGGCAGTATAAAAGCAGCAAGAGCCTTACATGTGAGCTGTACTCCCAGGGCTGACAGGTGCAAGTCATCTGTGCCACAGCATTGTGTTTGACCAGGTCAGTCAAAGCGGACAGATACCAGATGCCTGTGGAATGACAATAGGAGCATAGGCAACTGTTGAAGTGACACAGTCGGTCATTGTACAGTGATATCGTGTCCAGACGAATGCATAATGCTCCCCAGGGCTTGACCCACACCCTCAGGGCTATAAGACTGGTGAGCTATTGCATGTCCCTGCACATAGGTTATGTTGCAGAACCAGTTACCCAACAGCAAGATGTAAGCGACTATCGCCTTGTGTAGCCTGCTGTGTGGAACTGCAGTGTGACTCCCTACAGAGTCAACTATGACTGGTGTGTTGTGAATGTTATAACTCCCTATTGGCTGTATGTGATGGGCACACATGAGTCTGTGGGCTATAAGTTGGTGATGTTGTTTTCCATGATGGGGGCTACCTCTGGTGCCTACACAGAGTATGGAGACGTACTACACAAGTTGTCCTCATAGGTGTGGCTTGCGGTGGAGATCATGTGAGACTATGTGATGGGTGGGGTGTGTTGCGAATGTTACACATCCCCACATGACTGTCAGGTGCAGTCAGGGTTGGTGACAGCATTACCCCCAGCCATAGCTGTCAACTTCCTGTCCCCAAAATGAGGAACATTAGCCCTCATAATGTGTGACAAATGGGCAAAATGTTGAACACTTACTACTGGCTTACTAACAGCTTCAACTAGGAAGGGCATATGATGGTTAAAATAGGCTGGTTTTACGTATAAAAAAGATATTCTAATGAATTAATATGATTCCCATCTATTTAGCCATGGCTAGCAATTAAACAATTTCCAACAATGAATGTGTGACAGACCCTTTCAATGTGGAACCTTGAGGAACATGCACTTTTTAAGACCCCAAATGAGGTACGTTCCTCGTAATGAGGTACACTTGAGAGCTATGCCCCCAGCACGGCTGCAGAAGTACATCCCCCACAGGCTGTAGTGTCGTATGTCGGGAGGTGAGCATTGAATGTGTACATGAGACAATTGCTCTATTGCCACATGTATGACATATCCATCATATAGACAGGCAGTAGCACTGGTACGTGACAGTTGGATATGCCTGTATATACAACCATGTCCCACAGGATATGTGCATTACATGTGTACAACTGCTGTTGTACCATAAGCAAGCTGGGAAGTGTAGGACAGCCAGTGTACCTGTGGGAAATGGTGTGGAATGGGTGCTATATTAATCAGTAGCTCATGACATGCTTACAAGTTCTGAACAAGTGCCTAGCATGACCATACAATACAGATAGGGTGTTGGATAATATCAACCCACAAGTGTTGATGACAGTCATTATGGGTGGCACCGCACTATAACCCTGCTGAGTATGGTGTGCATGTCCATGAACCATTATCACTGTAGATGTTAGCAGTACAGATGTACAAGACAGCATGGATGTTTGATTACAAATACCTTTGTATGTCATAGGAGTGTTCCACCAGTGGCCTGTTGACAGAGTCACAACTGCAAAAGATGCAAGAGTGACATGTGCATATCACACCAGTGCCAGCTACAGTAGAACAGGGTTAATGTGTTGTACTCCACCCTCATTGTAGCCCATACCACACAGACAAATGTTAGGCATCTGTGTATGTAAGGCTGTGAATGGCCATGACCTATGAGTATAGTTGTGTCAGTGTTGTGAACAACATACAGAATGGGCTGTGTGGGTGAGGTGTGTGACATATGTGCACAGTCTGATGGATGATACCAGCATTGTCACCGCTAGGTGAACATCCCTGTACCCATTAACTACTACCTAGGCTGTGGTCAACATTATGGACACTGTGTAAGGGATGGTGCTGTGCAGTGCACCCCCGACTTGGTGACGTTTCCAGGCCCCTTAGGTAGTCATATGAGGTACCCATGTCATGTCAGGGTGCCATCCATGAGCACGGAGATCACTGGACAGGCATATACAGCACTGTGGTGACCAATATTGGATCACATACCACCTTTAAGGGGTAATGGCCATGCGTGGATGGGCGATACCAGCCTTCACAATCCTCACCTCCACTATGCAACATGCTGTCTAACTTGCAGAAAGACATTTGCTACACCATGATGATGAACATGATACATGTCCATATCCTGATCTGTAAGACATATGTCATGGACAGCCACCGTCCTAATACTAGGATCGCCACAGGTTGGACAGATCCCTGTGCCATATATGTGACATACTCCCACCATACCATGCAACCCTGTCCATCAAAGCTGCACATGTCATCCCAGTCATACATGGTGTGATGGCCGCATGTTAGATGTACTATCAACTGACTGGATCAGTAATGTGGCACTGATGCACCTTGCGGTGGCATAATGGCTGTCTGTTACAGCTTGGAAACCTTGCCCGCACATGCTATGGTTGATAACCATCCCTGCGAATGACGTCTGACTAGCCATTGTCCCATGTCTATCACATGTGCAACACAGGTGATCCGTGGCAAGATGTTGAACAGTTGTACAGTGCTGTGTAGATGTATATGGCAAAACACACGCATGCATGTACAGGTGTCCATGCGTATGTGTGCATTGTCACTGCTCAAGTCCATTACGGCTGTGTCTGTGTTGATATGTGACATATACACAGCATCAAGGTCAACAGCATTACCGTGGACACATCCAGGCATGTGCAGATAGGTAAGAACACAAGTGCAGGCAAATAGACATGCCCACAGCAAGACAGCATTCACATGGAGTATGAACACTGTAATGAGGTGACACACATATATGGCGATTATATCCAATGCATAATGGGTGTGACATGTGAGTGACACAAACACGTCAGTCGTGTCAGTGTCATGATGCTTTGCAAAGATAACTGTGCAGATGTAGTAGATGTCATAGAAATGTATGTGCAGCAGTATCTCTGTACATCTCTGAAACTGTGACCTGTCACCATCATTATGTCTTACAGATAATGCCCCGTACACGCCTTCCAGCATACAGCCGCCAGGAGGATGATGTCCTCATCCCACAGCTCCATGAGAACTATGACTTGTTGTTCAGCCATGTGCCACAGCATGCCCAGCAGCGGGATGACCTGTGGCAGGATCTACGCAGGAGGGTGAACGATGTGGGTGGCCATAACCACACCTACCAGCAGGTGCGCAGACACTGCACGGACTTGATACGACATGCAAAACAGCATGCCACTGCAATTACCAGGGAACAAGGTGGAATAGGTGGTGGGCCACCAAACCAGCCCCCACTCACACACACCGAGGAGCTACTGGCCAGTCTGGGGACACCCAGGGAACCGCATTCACAAACACTAGCTGCCATCGTGGAGGTGGGTGTCTCCCAACCAATGAGCCTGGAGTTGCCTGGTAAGTCAGTACTGCACATATGGCTATTATATCCCATTTAGTTGCATGTGTCACTGTACATTATGTAAAGTAACAACATATGCAAGGTATGTGGACACACATGCTGCATACTACAGTATGCTACTCTGTGTATGCACACATGTGCATACTATATGCTGTTACACAGGTGAATATGTTAACATGCACAGTGCACCCTGTGGCTGTCATACAGTCATGGATAATGTTCATACTGCTGTGTCACCCCTATACAGGTACCTCTGGCCGCACAGACATGAGTCCGTTGCAAGTGAGACTGTCATCAGTATCAGGCATGTTACAGTGTAGACCTATTTGCCATGTGGCCAGTTAACACTTGCACACTTGATGTTTGTTCCAGTCACGATATACAGGTCGCATCACCCATCATTCACACAGGCCACCCATGTGCAATATATACAAACGAAATGATACACCGACTTGAAACCACAGTACTTGTCATTGCGACATGTGTGGTCAGCTGTGCATACAACGGTGGAGGTGTTCTACAATGGAGGCATATGTAGTATGCATTGGAACAACATGTGTGGTACGCACACAGTACCACACAGTGAGCTGTGATATGGGCAGCCCACAGGTGTCACCATTGTGTCATATGCCCCTGCATTGGGTGCACACATTGTGATGTGCCACCTGACATGTCCCAGACACGTAGTGTTCTGTCTGAAATATTGTCACACTATCGCATGACCTATTCCCCACATACCAAACATACAACCCGTTGTCTGCATAGCCCTGTAGATTGAAACATATCTGACATCTATGGGTGTATGTCATATGGGACAACACAGACATGTGAGATAGATGGCCATCACACACATTTGGCCAACACATGTGCACACATGGCCATGGGGGATGGCCAGAGACATGTAGCCACACAGTAGATGGGATGTGTATACACCCTGTTGCACATTGTCCACACATGGTCCAATTATAGCCTTAGTTGACCAGTTATACAGTTGATGTGGTACACTGGACATCCTAAAAGCCTGTGCACAGCTACTGGAGGTGTCACTGAAGTCTACCATATACGATCTGTTGAACATCACGACTGTGTCATAGCATGCAGTTATGGCTATGCAATGTGTACATATTATGCATTCTACAGCAATATAGATGCCTCATGATGCCATGCAATGGCACAGTGTCTGTACTTCACACTGTATAGCAATGTAGACGGCTCACACTACCCTCCCATGCTCATGCACATTTGCTAAACATGCATTCTATCTGTAGGGCATACAGACAACACTGCAATGTGAAGCCCATTATGATGCTGTACATGTGTCAGGACACCATTGTGTCAGACATGTATGCATGTTAATGCACATGTCAGCAGATTACATGTCAAGGTCACGCCAGCCATGTGTACTGTTATCCTGTTCTGGGCCACATGGTGTATCATGGGGATGCATGCATACTACCATGATTGTGTGAACTGCATGGCTACTGATATGACACCTGCTTGCTGTAGTGTGCACCCCAGGGAGGTATGCTTACTAACACTATTAATGTCTGAGCTGCATGCCCTCTGCTGTATCACAGGCATGCTGCATGCCATCTGTCAAATCACATGCATGGTGTGTCTGTGTGTGTGTGTGTGTGTGTGTGTGTGTGTGTGTGTGTGTGTGTGTGTGTGTGTGTGTGTGTGTGTGTGTGTGTGTCTGTGTCTGTGTGTGTGTGTGTGTGTGTGTGTGTCTGTCTGTGGGTGTGTGTCTGTCTGTGGGTGTGTCTGTGGGTGTGTGTGTGTGTCTGTGTGTGTGTGTGTGTGTGTGTGTGTGTGTGTGTGTGTGTGTGTGTGTGTGTGTGTGTGTGTGTGTGTCTGTGTGTGTCTGTGTGTGTCTGTGTCTGTGTCTGTGTCTATTGTACTTTACAGTATTTCTTTGCATTCACAGGTGATGTAGGTGCGTTACCCTCCTGCGGTCCATCTGATGTTAGTGTCCCCACAGATACTAACGGTGATGAACATATGCATGAGGTACAGGCAGGGTTGTCAGGGGCTGAATCTGTGCCAATGGTTACCATCCCAGCTATGTCTCCCTCTTCCCCGCACACAGTTCTGCTGCCAACACATACCGCATCACCAGTGGCCATAGAGGAAGGACAGTCAGTGTCTGTTAGCGTGGAACAGGAACATGTGGTGGCTACAGAAGGTGTGTCTACACACCATAGTGTCAGTGTAATGACTGCAGATGTGCCACACAGGCATGTGGCCGGTGCTGCTCATAGGAGGACCTATGGCAGACATGCACCTGCATGACAGAGTGCAGCAGCTGGTATCACCAGACACATGTTCCAGACTGTAATGGCAGCACAGGCACGTGCTGAACGGCAGAACAGAGAAGGGCAGAGGCTGCAGAGGGCTGCTATTCGTACCCTAAATGACAACATCCAGGCATTGGCAAATGCTCAACAGCAGATTGCTGATGTTCTGGATAGGCGATTGGGTGACATGGTCGGAATCCTTGACCATGGCATGGCAATCCGCGAGTGTGAGCTGTCTGTGCTGGAACATCTGGTAGGAGTGAGTCGTAGGCCACGTGGACGTAGGCCAGCAACACCACCTAGTGTAGGTTGACGTGAGCGTGCCACCTCACATGCCCGCTCCCATAGTGCTGGTAGCAGTAGCAGTGCAGCTGGTGCTGCGCTGTCCACACCAGGACACAGCAGGCCACGTGGACGTGGCCCTGGACATTCTCAGCGGGGACACGGTTCCAGCGGACATGTGTCATCGGACAGTAGCCAATCTGTACCTCCATCTGGTAGTGCCCGTGCAACCCCAGGCAGGCACAGTTCACGTGGCCGTGGACGGACACAGTGAGCTGTACAACCTGGTCTGTACAATCTGGAGCTGTCAGTTATACCCCGTGTAGGCCTCACAAATGGCAGAACTGTGTACACACATACACGCACACAGCGAACACAACTGTAGGGCTCCACAACATCCACATGCATTCTGAACAGACATGTCCAATCAAATCACCGGCCCTTACACACACACATGATGTTATCCATTGGTGCAGCCTATGCCCCTGGCAAGCATATCACCCTGTGCATATGATGAATCCTGTGCTGCATCCCTGTCATCCACACCATCGGTGCAGGGATATGCTCAAATATTCTGATTCACAGGGTGAACAGAATAGTGAGAGGTGTATGTAATATTACCTGTGTATGCATAGTCAGGGATGTGTATGTTGCAGTGGTTGTGTGTGAATACTGAGAGATGTGTATGTGGCATAGGTTGTGTACTGTCGACATGCACCGGTCATACCATGTAGTTCAGGTGCAGCATGCATTGTGATGTGTTCACGGTATGTGTCTCGGTTACATCTGTAGCACCATGTTGGTTGTGATACCCTGGTTCCCTCCTATGGTGTACTTGCATGTGCCTACAGGTAGCAGTGTTTGCAGTCCCCCACGTGTAACTGTGGATTACTCACAGGCACGTCTGGCAATATCAGCATGCTACATGTACCCTCAACCTGACTGTTGGAAACACCAACATGACACAGATGTCCGCACATATACTGCACCTGATGCATGTGGTCAGTGGCACAGGCTACAGTGGACAGAGATGTGACATACATAGCAGGACACATTACAGGTATGGTGACATGGTGCAGGGGTTGTACACAGCTGTCTGGCCAATGATGATGTGAGGTGTCACTTGGTAGCTGGAGGCCACACTGTGTAGCAGTAGGACCCTGTAACAGTACGGGAACATGGCCACATTCACGGGGTGTACACCACTATAACGCACACCCCATAGTGTTGAGGTGGGGACCCTTGCCTATGTGGTCATCACCCTCACAGTACTATGCACCCACACGACGTGTCACGGAGAAGGAACATGCACAGGTAGCCAGTATGGCTGGGACCTATGGCATCAACAGGGTAGTGCACTGCATCACCATTACGGGTTAGTCACCACGTGGGGTTAGTGATCATTTCTCACTGTATATTAGCATACACCCTCACACCAAGCACCAGACATACATACATACACACACACACTGTGATGACCACACATGTGTATACGGACAGCCAACGTGTGTGATGCACCACACCGGCCGACGTCATGATTCCCACACTGACGTATGTACAGATCTCTACAATGGTGTACAGGGATGTGTAACAACTGGGACATAATCCCCACGATATGTGGCATCTCTGGTCACACATTCGGACACACATGGCAGTGCTGGGAATGATACACCTGCCATATGATGACACATTTGATAGACATGCAGGGGTATTGATTGCATTATGTGTACCAACGCTATGTCTGGCAATTGTGCTGCTATATGCACACGGGAAGTTGTAGGTGTTACAGGTGCCATGTGACATATAGTTGGTAACACCTGACCGCTATGTATGCGTTATGTCAGCACCGTCATGTAACAGTGACATAGCGTACTGTTTGCACGTGGCATAATAGGATGGTGTGTGACACAACTGTGAGCCACCCTCTGCACACATACATCTACACAGGTGGTTCACCACTTTATGTGCACACATCCCTCCATACGTGCTGTTTGTATGTCACCATATACAGGTGTCAATGATGGGGCTGCATTGCGACTGCATGTCGTAGTTAGGTGCAACTATGTTACAGACATCGGCCACTGAACATGCATGGTTGCTGCATGCACAGTACAAATGTCACATGTGTCTCCTGTTGCCATGTTTGTATGCATTGCTATTGTTGGACATGTGTGTTGACATGCATAACACATGGACTGTGGTATGATATCATGGGTGTCACAGGCGACCAGTACAAGGGTATGTGTCCTGGTCAACATTGCTACCCCCTGTAGTGTGAGCATTCAACAGACATGGACCCACCTTCCATTTGCATGCGTAGCATTGCTTAGGCCACTGTTATGCACGGGGTACATCAAAGGCTATGCTATGTATGTATGTGTTGTGTGTGCAGTCCATGCACACATCCACACAATCACATGTATGACATATCCAGACGTGTGTTCATTGGTGTACAGCAACAGTCATGTGTCACAGCTGTGTAAGGGCCGTGGCATGTCTTGAGCTGACCTGTTCATGTATACTGGTATCATTGCAATACATAACACCTGTTGGATCCCTGTCGGTACATGTGTACTCTGCACAGCTGGTGTACACCTCTGTACAGCCTAGTGGTTATGTGTCACATGGTGTTGTGGTACTGTAAGGCTGTGTATTGCTGCACTGATGACAAGGCAGCTACAGTGTACACTGCAGTGTGTACGTGTGTGACCTGCACCTGTGACAGCTGTGATGGCAGCTGAGTGTGCACAGGTCACTGCATGTGTGTGACCGCCCTGTGCGTGAGGACAGTTATACCTTACTGTGCCCTTCTGTACTGTGCCCTTCTGTGTGTACACTCCATCTGCATGCACGACAGCCCTTTGCAACAGCTAAGTGTGTGAGCATGCCCAGTATGCTGTTGTGTAGATGGGCACACAGTACAGTCCATGTACGCAGTTGTGTAGATGGACACACCGTACAGTCCAAACTGAGACCTTCTGTGTTTACACTCCATCTGCATGCAAGACGGCCCTTTGCAACAGCTAAGTGTGTGAGCATGCCCAGTATGCCGTTGTGTAGATCGACACACAGTAAAGTCCAAACTGACGTATATTACCAGGTGTGCGGCCATGGCCAGTGACACCTTGTGTCGGTGATGTCCCTCTGTGCATGGGCATGGCCGTTGACATCCTGTATTGCCATGGTGGTCATCCAGGCAACAGATGTCCGTATTCAACATCAGGATGGATGCCTACCGAGTACACACTGGGTGACTATCTTGAAGGGTGTACTGTCTGTGGTGCGTACTGTGTCTATGTATTGTTGTTGTAGTGCTCCATACATGTATAGTTGCCCCGAGTACACCACTGCCGTGTGTTTGTGTACGTCTACCGTGGGACAGTACTATGTCTGATTGTACACTCTCTATACAATCCCTGCCGGCATCCTGGCATTTGCGGATGATGACACGCGCCTAGAAGAATGCCTGTGGGACTGCTGTGTTTAGTAATCTTGGTAGCGCATTCTGTAAATGCATCATGCTGTAGTGTGATAGGGTAGTTAGGTGTATGTTCGACTCCCAGCCCTGCCAAGTGTGTGTGTGTGTGTGTGTGTGTGTGTGTGTGTGTGTGTGTGTGTGTGTGTGTGTGTGTGCGCATGCTCCCGTCCACCTGGGGACTCAGGTTATGCTTTTAGATGCTTCACACCACAGATATATCCTGCTGACGTTTTTGCCTTTGTGGATGTCGACACGCACCTAGAAGAATGCCTGTGGGACTGCTGTGTTTAGTAATCTCGGCAGTGTGTTCTGTAAATGCGTCATGCTGTAGTGTGATAGGGTAGTTAGGTGTATGTTCAACTCCCAGCCCTGCCAAGTGTGTGTGTGTGTGTGTGTGTGTGTGTGTGTGTGTGTGCGCATGCTCCCGTCCGCCTGGGGACTCAGGTTATGCTTTTAGACGCTTCACACCACAGATATATCCTGCTGACGTCTTTGCCTTTGCGGATGTCGACACATGCCTAGAAAAATGCCTGTGGGACTGCTGTGTTTAGTAATCTCGGTAGCACATTCTGTAAATGCGTCATGCTGTAGTGTGATAGGGTAGTTAGGTGTATGTTCGACTCCCAGCCCTGCCAAGTGTGTGTGTGTGTGTGTGTGTGTGTGTGTGTGTGTGTGTGTGTGTGTGTGTGTGTGTGTGTGTGTGTGTGTGTGTGTGTGTGTGTGTGTGTGTGCATGCTCCCGTCCGCCTGGGGACTCAGGTTATGCTTTTAGACGCTTCACACCACAGATATATCCTGCTGACGTCTTTGCCTTTGCGGATGTCAACATGCACCTAGAAGAATGCCTGTGGGACTGCTGTGTTTAGTAATCTCGGTAGCGCGTTCTGTAAATGCATCATGCTGTAGTGTGATAGGGTAGTTAGGTGTATGTTCGACTCCCAGCTCTGCCAAGTGTGTGTTTGTGTGTTTCCAGCTGCATGACAACAGTACATTGCTTTTACAGTATTCACTCACCATAACATCTGTGCGGCGCCTTTGCCTTTGATGCCGCTGTCTACAGGCTAGACATATGCCTGTGTGATTGCTGTGATCTACTAATCATGGTTGCACATTCTGTCACTGCGTAATGCTGTTGTGTGGTACAGTGGTTACATTTGTGTTCTGCTCACAACCCTGCCACGTGTGTGTGTGTGTGTGTGTGTGTGTGTGTGTGTGTGTGTGTGTGTGTGTGTGTGTGTGTGTGTGTGTGTGTCTGTCTGTATGTCTGTATCTATATATATATATATATATATTCTGCACATAACTCTGCTCTTGCATGGACAGCTGACTGTTTCATGTATCGCATATTTGCATAACTTTCACATACCAATGGGGTATGTTGCAAATCCCAACATTGTCCGTGCAACGTTCGTGTTACTGGCGGTGTTACACGCCCTTACAGGCATTTGCTGTATAGCTTGGCAGACATCTATCCTTGCTGTACTCTCACTCTACTTGTACACGCTGGAGGCTTCATGTATCATGGCCTAGTTTTGCTGTGTGTATGTCTATTTGTGCTGTGTGCATGGCTGTGGGACAGCCCTATAGGTACTTCATGTAGACTGCTGTGTCATTTGACATGTCAGCACATACCTGCGGACAGTACTGAATGTCCTACTGCAGCGCTTTTCATACCTTCTGAGTTATCTTGCAGTCGATAATGCTGTTTCCTCACACATGTATGTGTTCCTGATCATACCACTCAACCTCCTAGAGCAAACATCTGGACAAAGCCTTAACTGATAGTGGGACACATAGGGGCAGAATTTAAATATTGCTCTTACAAACATAGATAGTTGACACAATAATAGGTTTTGCATTAGTATGACTTTTCTGATGGATTTGGTGTCTTAAACTCACATGTTTGTCATTATTTAATGACTTCAGTTCTCAGGAATTTGCCAGAATGGTACTGATTTTAAGAGGAACACACCAAACATATGAGGCAAAACTCTGCACATTCTGCGTAAATCTGTACAGTTGCAGAGTATGTGTCTGATACAAGATATCAATTTTCTGACACCAATACACACACTGTATGGCGGCATCACAGGCCAGATGCCATTACATTTATATTGCAGGACACACCCACCCAGAGGGTTGTATTCCTCACAAAGGCCAACAGGTGCTTATCCACACTAATTATTCTATCATGTACCTTATGTGTACGCCGGTATTTGCGCTTTCCGTCAGTGGCAGAGCTCACATACGAGTATGGGGGACTGGACATTGTAACGGTGACACTGCATTACACCCTGAGGGACACATTTCTTTTGAGTCTATTAACCTTCCACATTGACTTTCACAGGGTATACGTTGTCATTCACATTTGTCAAAGTACATGCTTATGACTTGTACATGTTTTGTCATTTGTCCTGATGTCTTTCTTCTCACCTGTCCACCTAGTATCACTAGTTCTGTACATGTATTTTGGACAGGTTACCTTCATACCTCTCACCTGTACACATTATGGGTAAACGCCCTGACGTTTGACCTTTGCTCTTGTTACATTTGTCATAATAATGTGCCTTTCTGGTAAATTACTGGCAAGGCATTATGAACTATGCGGTTAGATAATAGTGACTGACATTTCTATGTCATGATTAGTAACACTCATAACATTCGTATCAATGTTCTGACTTTGTCTGGGGTATATCTAATATAGTCCCTATTTGTATTTCATGTACTATGCCTTAGTGCAGCTGTCTTATTCTGACAGTTTGCCAGGTATGGTTACCATCTTGGTCATACGCATGTCCATCCATGATAATCGCCTACATGACACTGATATAGGTCCCTGCATATTCCCATAATGGTTTACGCAATATCCAGTGGATGGTTTGCCCCATTATTGAGAATATAGGCGTGTGCTATACCCACATCACTCCCACGGGGCAGACCTAATAAATCTGTGCCAAACAACACCTAGGCCCATTTCTGCATACCCATGATTCCCATACCTGACACCCCTCCACAGTACCCATTACACATGTTTAATGTGAGCGGTACTAAAGTGTGGAGACACTTATAAGCACTCCCCACTCTCCGGATATCAGTTCGTACATCATACATTCTATCGACACATGTGTTATTACCCTTGCACCTGCAACTGTTGCATGTACAGCTATATTGTATTTGCTGAGGTCACTTCTTTTGAGTCAATGACGGTTGACACTACGTATGGATCAATTTTTCGGGTCCTGCAATGGACACCTATATTCATGTTTAAAGTGTAGAACTTGCCGGGCTGTCACTTTCTGGCCAATGGTTTGGAAAGCAGCGGTTTATTCACCTTTCGTGCATGTCTGTTTGTCTACCCATAATAGCTATGCCGTGGCCTATTTATGTACATATGTCATATCTACGGGACATATGTTTGTTGTGTATACATATATACATGTACAGTCCTCATTTCATAATTTGCTTTGGTCTACGTCTGTGGATTAGGTGTATACACATATATCTATATCCATACCATACCGTTCCACTGTACAGATTGTCACAGAATGTACAGCTGGTTGCCTCTTTATTTTCAGTGTGTTTTTCATAAACTTGTGTCTATCTGGCAATTTAGTGGCATTTCATTAAAGACTTACGTTGAGAAATACTGGCAAGCAGTTCAGGTTACGACTGCATACCCTTCAGAGAATCCATGCTACTGACACACCCATTATTCTATCCACTTTCTATGTTTGTTCTGGCACATATCTGGGGAATGTCCCTATTTGTACCAGTAGTTTGCATGGCTTTGTCCGGTTTCATACTTTACGGGGTTAACAGGTTTGAGCCATGTATATATAACGTGGGGGAAACAGCATTCATTTACTATGTTGTGAGCAGATCACACACGCACAGGCGCACTTGCATATACATGTTGTGGGTTACATCTGTTTAATAGATATGTGTGCTTGCGCGGCCTTTCATACTTCTGACCGTAACACTTACATATCTGTAGTCCGGTTTACGGACTGGTGTGAAACACACGGTTCACCTTTACGTATTTAACTGTGTGTACAGCACGGACGCATTCATTACACTTTACAGGGATATCTGCAGTGGTCGCAGGTCAACCGGGACTGCATTCACGTTGGACGGATGCCGGAAACGGTATTCTGTTGCTGTTCTGCCTCATTGATATGCATACCCATAGTACTTAGCTACATCAACATACGCCTCACCGCTTCACTTACAACACAGGCATCCATTCCCCTGCTGTGAGAAACGCGGTACTACATATTACACATTCCCTATTGCCTACTGCTGTGGACCCCAGCTGCATTGTTAATCACTCCGAGGATATGCAGAACACCAGGGCATATAGTCGTATCACATACACATTTCTGATTGTCAGGGTGGTCATGTAGTGATCTGGGTATAGGCTTGTCCGCCTGGTGAACGGAACTTCCCTGGCTGAGTTCAAATGTCAGATGAGGCATGTGGACAGGGAGCTTCTCCCTATTATGAACATTTTGCCTGTATTTATAGACACGTGTTTGGGCACCTATCAGGAGCTTATTCTGTTGGCTGTACATATTATGGGTGAGGTTGTTACGGTCCATACTCCACGGTGAGGGGGGGGGGTTCCCATTCACATTTGACTATTACCTGTATTCATTCATACGGGGATTATTTTCTTGGACATGATGTAACTACAGGTATGCAGTTGTACATTACACAAATGTCATGGGTTGTTACTGTACATATGTATGGACCATACCTCTCAACCTCTTTGAGCAACAAATCTGCGCAAACCCTACATGATGGGGAAAGTAAGAGGGACACATTTTAACTAGTTTCCTTGCAAGCTTATAACGTTGATAGAATACTAAGTTTTGCATTATCATGACTCTTCTGCGGGATGTGGAGTGTTATACTTAATCCTCATTATTTCATGAAGTCAGTCCACACCTATTTACCGGACAGACGCAGATTGTTGGAGGCACACAACAATATGAGCCAACACTCTGGTCATTCTGCGAATATCTGGACAGTTGAGTGATATGGTACGAACCTTTGTAATACGCTGTTGTGTTCTGGCACAGCAGTAGCTCGGCATTAGAGACAGATGTCGGGACGTGCTGGCAGACAGTTAAGTTTCAGACTTCATACTCTGGACATTAATGCCATTGTGCAAACTGTCATTCTATGATATATCTATGTTTATCCACCCACATGGATATATTCCTGCTTGCACCTGTTATACATTCTAGGGATCTCACTCATCTGAGCTCTCCATACTCCTGCTCCTCTCTACCCTCCAGCTTAACCAGACTTAGCTGACACTCACTTGACTCCAAGTATGTCATTGTTGTAAATTTCTGTATTACCACTACAAAACTCTGGATTTGCACTGTCTTATTATGCACATTTTATGCATGTGTATTTCCTGACTGTATGCCTTTTACTCTTGTATTTTACCTTTAACATTATGTAGCCTTTATTTCCTTGTATTGCTTGTGGAGCTTTTCTACCCGGGCCTCCGCTGTTACTGGGCACTTCTTCGCCCAGTGGACTTCCCGGGTACTCAGACTGCACATACATGAATAACTTCTAACAGCTATCTTTGCATATTGTACCTGCTGTTGTACCTTTGTCTCACTTGTATTCATGGCTCTGTCCAGATATCTAGCTCACACAGGTATTCAGGTATGGTCGGTCACGCCGGCACACACTAGGTATCCCTCACACTTCATCAGGGTTATCCTGTTAATGTCGGGTGTCTTCCTCACCCTTCTGCCGTTTGCCACTATGCGAGTGTGCAATATATTCTCCCGCATATTTGTGTGGGGACACGTGCATCACGGGAAGGTGTTTTATCCTGGGTACTAGGTTATGCATGACCACTCAGGTCTGGACAGTGTCTTGGACCTCTACTTCACGTTCTGACTTGTGTCCAGATATCTACAGGTTTGGACATCTTGTCGTCATACCCATTCTACTATTTACACAGGTTACTTATCCCGTAAGGGATATTCCAGAAATTGGACCATTCCACACAAGAAAGATATCGAAATGTATTTTGGCTTTATGAAAATGTGCAGGGGGTTTAACATGCAGGGAATACATGGTTTGCTATCCTGACACTGCCTAGGGTGACAATACCTACTACATATGCGTAGGGGTCAGTATGTGTAGCTGTGTCTGCAACGAACCAGTGGGCCACGTACGGGTGGATTTGGTGGACGTTCTGTTACGGGGGTGGGTTGTGTGATGTGGAGGGTATGCTGGGTAGCCCATTATGCAGCCAGGTGTGTTGCATTTGTTATGGCCAGTTCCATCAGGACCAACCTGTGGGTATGTGACGGTGACATATCTATACATTTTGATCTCACATTTACATGATACATATGTTTGTGGGATTGTGTTCTACACTATGGCCTGTCTGCTTGTCTTGCAGCTGTTTCTCCATGTGTTTGTGTTTATGTCCACTTCACCCGCTGTCCCCTCCTATACCTCTGGTTCACCTTTTCTGCATACGACACAGTATCGCCTTTGCAGGTTTTACCATTACCCATCCACCCCTCACATGCAAATTACTCACATCCGATAGCTCACTACTTTTGTTGTTGGGCCATGACACGGCCAGAGTAGCACATTGACTGCCCTACAGGTGTCGGGTACCTTTATGGTTGTGGGGACTACCCTGCCATGTTTGCCTCCCACGTGCTATACCTCACACACATAGGTACACGCCCATACTTCACTTTCATTACTTAGTTGGTATACCCGGGTACTACCTGTTCGGCTGTGTCACATACTAGTTTGGCTTCTACCGATGACTCCCGGGTTTTGCAGACCTGTTGTACTCATTGGGGGGATGGCACCTTTTCCTATGTCCATGCTATTCCTTCCACATATCCGACTGTTGTGGACAATGCCTCCCCACAGTCTACGGTACTGTTTCCACCTTTTCAATTGGCCACAATGTAACATTTGCGGTGGGCACAACACATTTTACATGCCGACACATACCCACGGTCAGTTCGGCAGATAGAACTTACAACTCTTGCCTATATCTAAGCTTTAGTTTTGCAGCATTTCGGTGGCTTATTCTTTTTCTTATGACATTTATGTAATATATGTGTGGAGAACAACTGTTTAATGCCACTATTACATGACGTTTGAGGGATAATTATGTCCTATGATCTCTGCACATTTGCCATGTTTACAAGCTTGTGTCAGGACACATCTGGCCGCAGCGGTACTGTCGCTCGCAAAGTGGGACAGGTGGTATTCTTAGTCGATGGTACGGGTCATACAGTTCCTTTCAGCCTACATGTGTCCTTATTGTTGTAGCTGTTTCTATGCTCCTGATTTGTTTACATGTGTATTCTATTCCCTTCATGAACAGACTCTTCCTGCACGTGGGTATTGCACGGCCCCCAAAAACAGCATCACAACAAAAACAAGATCGGAGCCAGCAAATATAGATCCAAAAATTGTATTAATTTAAAGCATCAAGCAGAAAAAACACATACCGGTTTCGGCTGGTAAATTACACAGCCTTCATCAGTGTATCCAAACACAAAGAATTTTCTACCTGTTAAATATGTATGCATACAATCCCATTGGTGGAAACTTCATAAATATTCATTAAGTCCTGGGGGGAAAAGCCCACCCAGCTTAATGATCCAATTTTTTTCTTTCCTATTTAAAATGTCATGCCAACCACTTTTATTTCTACGGTCACCCTGAATCACATCAATAATAGTGAATAGAAATATAGCAGATGAGTGTGACAATTGGTGCTTGTACAATGCATTTGTAAGCTTTTTTTGTTTAATATTACTGTAATGTTCTGAGATACGCAACCTTAAACATCTGGAAGTTTGACCAATATAGAATGCACCACATTTGCATGTGGCCATATAAATGGCCCAATCACTGCTACAGTTGCAAAAAATATTAATGTCAAAAACCTTTGGACAGTTGCGACTTGAAAATTCCTTTGTGGTACATATATATTTACAATTTACACAATGACCACAGGGAAAACAACCATGGAGACTGTCTCCAGAAATGGTGGTTTGTATTTTGTCCCTACCCATTCTATCCCTGATTTTATAATGGTTGAAATATGATTTCAAGTTTTTATCATTTCTGTATGAACACATACATTTGTCAGGGATAATCCTAGCAACTTCTGGATCACTCTGCAAAATATTCCAATGACACTGTACCATATTTACAAAGCCAATGGTGTTTCTACCATAAGTTGTTGTAAGTCTGAGTGGCTTAGATGAAGTATTGGCCTTATCCTTATCCTTGTATTGAAGCAACTGACTACGTTCCATGCCTTGCACCTGACTCCTAGCATTTGCTACAACCCCTTCCTTGTACCCTCTCTGCTTGAATCTATGTATGAGGTCCTCCGAATTTTTTTGATATGTTGAATGTTGTGAACATATCCGTTTGGTTCTGATAAATTGGGATTTCGGGATGTTATTGGCTATGTGTGGAGCATGAAAGCTTGTAGCATGTAACAATGAATTGTATTGGGGGAACTTCCTATATGTCTCACTCTCCAGTGTGCCATCAGGAAGTTTCCGTATGACCACATCCAAAAAAATCATCCTATGGGTATCATGTTGTTCCGTGAACCCTAACCCCCACTCATTGTTGTTCAAATATTTTACAAAAGCCAACAAACTAGACTCAGTGCCCCTCCACACTAACCAGATATCATCAAGATATCGTCTCCAAATATCCATTTCTGAAAGAAAGGTATTTCTAGTGCCATCATAGATTAACTTAGTTTCGACATAAGCCATAAAGAGGTCGGCGTATATGGGGGCAAAAGAGGCCCCCATAGCCGTGCCCTTAATTTGCCAATAACAATTGTTTTATAATAAAAAACATTACAAGTAAGAACATATCTAGCCATGTCGACCAAGAATTCATTGAATGTAGAACCATATAAACCTGCATATTCCAACCAGTATGCCAAGGCCCGGAGGCCAGCTTGATGTGGGATATTGGTATATAAGGCACATACGTCGAGCGTACATAAATACCAATCTTCTTCCAACTGAGCATCAGATATGATTTGTAAAAAACTTGTGGTGTCATTTAATCTTGACCGAAGGAACCCCAACAAAGGTTTGAGATGTTTAGTCAAAAACAAAGAAAGGGGTTCAGTTAAATATTTCCTTCCAGACACAATAGGTCTTCCCGGTGGGTGTGTGAGATTTTTATGCACTTTCAGAAGGAAATAAATGTATTGAGAGTTATAATCCTTGATTGTAAGTTGAAATAAAGTGTCTTTAGAGATTACACCCCTATCCAAGGCATTTTTAAGGAAAAGTTCAATACACTTGGTGAATCTATGTACAGGGTCGTTGGACATATGGATATAATATCTAGTGTCTGATAATTGTCTGTGGGCCTCATTGTTGTAATCATCCCAATTCTGTACTACAACTGCTCCACCCTTGTCTGCTGCTGTAATCACAATTTGTTTGTTTTTCTGGAGTTCCAGCATGGCTTGTTTCTCCTTGAAAGTTATATTATTATGTTTCCAGGCCAGATTTGACCCTTGAAAATGAACATCCCTAAGGACACTGTTTTGAAATTGATGAACCACAGCGTTCATAGGTGGGGAAAAATTAGATGGATGATATGTAAATTTCCCTTTTTCAAAATCCAGACCAGAATCTCCAAAAAACAATTTCAAGTTAATTAATCTACAAAAACTAGACTGAGAACGTGACTTTACACTTTAATGTGGATGCGCCATCTTTGTTTGGTAGCTGGACTGGATGGGTTCGTATGTTGATGTGATTTGTACATCCTGCGGTTTTCTACCATAATATGAACCGCATTTATGGGGAATACACAACTGTAATGAATAATGTTTGGCTCATGGGACTTATATTGACTATCTTTGGTTCTGGTGTAAGGGCCGGCTTTACAGTGTTGTGTGGATTAACGGATGCATGGGCTTACAAGCAGCTCTCATGTATATCGCACTTGGGTTCAACATATTTTGTTGATCATCGGACTTTCCAGTAACATTTTTTCAGCGAGAGAAAATATCATTGCTCCAGTTCGGATTCAACAACTTAAGGAACTTTTGGGCTTGAGTCGGACAAAGATTTATGGTTACCAAACCTGCAGTATTATGTTGAACATTAATGTCTTATAGGGATATTGTCCTATTTTATGTATATACATACTAAATAGTTGTTATTTCTTTATTTAATCATTTGGGGCATGTCATCTTGTGTTTATAAACCTTCTACTGTATGGGCAGGATTATACTATGTATATAATATACTAATCGTATTTATGGGCCATATATACTTGTATTGAGCAATATTTTGTGTTCAAGGGACTCATACGAGTTATATCTGGGTTCCAATATAAGGACCGGTATGCAGTTTTGGGACTATTTACGGATACTAATTGCATTTATGGGCCATATATACTTGTATTGAGCAATATTTTGTGTTCAAGGGACTCATACGAGTTATATCTGGGTCCAATATAAGAACCGGTATGCAGTTTTGGGACTACTTATGGATATATAGGCTCATAACTATCTTTCTTGCCCACTGCACTTAAAGTTTATTATATTTTGGCGATTATTTGGACATTTATGTGACATTTATGCGACATTTAGTTAGGAAAAGTGCATCTATGTTACAATGCATAGGTTTGGATTGAATAATTGAAAGAAACTTGGGCCCTGTATTTTATGAAGTTTCACGGATACCAGATTTGTAGTAGTTTGTGATACATTAAGGTCTTATAGGGATATGATAACATCTATACATACATATATCTAGAAGTTGGGATATATCCATTTAACCATCTAGGATATGGTATTTGTTGTTTATGAACAATATACGCATGGGTTGGATTATGCCAGGATAAAAAATATATGCTTTGCCTTTGTAGTATACATAAAATGCACCGCCTTAGGTGATGTTTTTTACCATTTATATGTGCCTATTAACCTGCTGTTTGATTTATGGCCCCTACTAATTGCAAAATTGATGACTTAGAATATTTAAATATATCTAGAATTTGTATTTGACTATACCAACTAGGGTTATAAGCTAGATATTTGTAATCACATTCCATTTTACCAGCTTTGGTCAACATAGCTTGTTTGTTTTATTTAAAATAACAGGGAAGGCAGTGGGACCATTTTTGAATAACAGGGTTAATTGGTTTGCATTGTTTAAGCACTGTTATTATGGACTCGATGGGCCTCACATTATTATATATATGACTTGTTTCATAATTAATAACTAGGGCTATTTCTTGCCTGACTGTATTATTGAGTTTTGGTTCTGCATGAATAATCTACAAATTTTGCACTACAACAATAGAGGTGCCTTCCATCATTTTTTGGATGTTGGGCCGGTAACCAGCAGTAATCTATGGGATCTTATATTACCATTTTTTGCTATTGATTTGCATGCTTATACCTGTTTATTGTGGGTATTAGTTGTATTTTTACATAGGTTTTGGTCATTAGGATGATCCACATATATAGTCCATCAGATTTTTCCATTACATTTTGATTAGATACATATATGTGGTTACTGTCTACATTTCAGAGTGTCATTTCCTTGACTATTAGTTACCATTCAGGGACCCCTAATTTTGGCCAAAACAATAAGATATTATAATATCATTATATTTACTTACTTTTAAGTATAAATCGCACATTTGGGTTATTCGTGTTGGACTAATCCTTTTGCAGGTTATATCAATGTAATGGTTAGGACAATGGTTTGGCATATAGATTTATAAGACAGGATATTTACATTTGTTTTGTAATAAGAGTATCCCTACAGGACTAGTATCCATTAACCTCTCTTGGTTTGGTACACGTTTCCCAATAGACAATTGTGGGTTCTCTATAGATTGTGCCTTTATCATTAAGGTACACTACTGTGTTTGGTTTACAATTATACAAATATTGAACAATCTATGGTTAATATAGCATTACCTTACAACCTGGGGAAGTGAACAAGTGGTTTTATTAAGATATAAGGGTCTTCATCTTAGATTGAACTAGAACTGGAAGCCCTCATTTTCACTTGAGTATAGGGTATTCAAAACTTCATCCACTCTAACCTTTGGTTTTTGAGCTGCGGTTTCGATTTTTTGCAGCCTCTTTATCTTTTGGCTTTTTATTATAAGGTGGTTGTTTTCATCTTCCGCATCAATACATATTGATCTATCATTAGTCTTTTTTTGACGCAGCTGTTTTTATTAAAATAATTTTTCAGTAATTTATTTTGGAAGCTGCTATTGTCCTTATTACCAACATATCTTGGTTGTCGTGGTATTTTGATTGACCATTATTGACAGCTTTACAGTTCTTGTGGTTATTATCCCTGCCATTATGGATTTGTCCAGTCTTATTTCTGGATTAGTGGCTGATCGAGAAGATTTGGGGGTTTTTGGCCTGAACCCAAACACAGATGGGAATGGAGACATGTTGGGTAACAGCAATCTAGATATCACTAGTCAGAAGTTAATTGAGGACCTGAATAGGTCATTAAGAGCTTTACGAGCAAATGTATGGCATACGAAGCTTTTCAAGGCTTATCAGACAGCAAACATTACCCCTAGGGGATTAAGGATTAGGATTATTCCGCATGTCAGTGATGCAGATGATGAACTAACCAAACAATGGGCGAAAATACAACATGAGGCCACAATGTCTTTTGTGGTCGAACTTTATAAATTCCACAATCGGGCTATAGATAAGGGGCTGTCCGAAATCAAGATTTTGGCAGACAAGTTGAAAAACTTTGAACAGGAACCTTCTTTTGAAGGCAAATTGAATAGAGTGGCTCAAGATTTGAAGAAATTTGATGCCGAATTACGGTCACGTAAGATGAAAAAATTTCATAGAGACCAAGAGGATTATTCCCGGGGCAACCCATTTTCATTTCAATCTAAACATGTGAGATTTAATAACCTCCCAGTGTCAGACAAAAAAAGGAAAAGGCCCAGATCCATTCTGAGGAAAAGTAATTATAATGGTACCTCATCATGTGATGAGACATCATCTGGTACTGACAATGAATCCATGATAGCAACAGGATCACCATTGCCCAAAAGAAGCCCGGGTTTAGCCCCTTTAGGAGTACACGTAGACGGGGTGGGCGGAAACACAAAAAGAATACACAATGTACAGGGACTACTGGAGTTGGCATTGGGGACAAATCAGAATACTGTTAATAATATTCTAAACTTGTCTGATTATGTCTTGTCCGATTTACATGTGAAAATCTTGAATAAAGGCCTCAACTTTATTCCTGGCACTGTCATTTCTGAAGATACATTTGCACAAGATTTGTCTAGTTTTTGTAGATTAATTAACTTGAAATTGTTTTTTGGAGATTCTGGTCTGGATTTTGAAAAAGGGAAATTTATATATCATCCATCTAATTTTTCCCCACCTATGAACGCTGTGGTTCATCAATTTCAAAACAGTGTCCTTAGGGATGTTCATTTTCAAGGGTCAAATCTGGCCTGGAAACATAATAATATAACTTTCAAGGAGAAACAAGCCATGCTGGAACTCCAGAAAAACAAACAAATTGTGATTACAGCAGCAGACAAGGGTGGAGCAGTTGTAGTACAGAATTGGGATGATTACAACAATGAGGCCCACAGACAATTATCAGACACTAGATATTATATCCATATGTCCAACGACCCTGTACATAGATTCACCAAGTGCATTGAACTTTTCCTTAAAAATGCCTTGGATAGGAGTGTAATCTCTAAAGACACTTTATTTCAACTTACAATCAAGGATTATAACTCTCAATACATTTATTTCCTTCCGAAAGTGCATAAAAATCTCACACACCCACCGGGAAGACCTATTGTGTCTGGAAGGAAATATTTAACTGAACCCCTTTCTTTGTTTTTGACTACACATCTTAAACCTCTGTTGGGTTTCCTTCGGTCAAGATTAAATGACACCACAAGTTTTTTACAAATCATATCTGATGCTCAGTTGGAAGAAGATTGGTATTTATGTACGCTTGACGTATGTGCCTTATATACCAATATCCCACATCAAGCTGGCCTTCGGGCCTTGGCATACTGGTTGGAATATGCAGGTTTATATGGTTCTACATTCAATGAATTCTTGGTCGACATGGCTAGATATGTCCTTACTTGTAATGTTTTTTATTATAAAAACAATTGTTATTGGCAAATTAAAGCACGGCTATGGGGGCCTCTTTTGCCCCCATATACGCCGACCTTTTTATGGCTTATGTCGAAACTAAGTTAATCTATGATGGCACTAGAAATACCTTTCTTTCAGAAATGGATATTTGGAGACGATATCTTGATGATATCTGGTTAGTGTGGAGGGGTACTGAGTCTAGTTTGTTGGCTTTTGTAAAATATTTGAACAACAATGAGTGGGGGTTAGGGTTCACTGAACAACATGATACCCATAGGATGATTTTTTTGGATGTGGTCATACGGAAACTTCCTGATGGCACACTTGAGAGTGAGACATATAGGAAGTTCCCCCAATACAATTCATTGTTACATGCTACAAGCTTTCATGCTCCACACATAGCCAATAACATCCCGAAATCCCAATTCATCAGAACCAAACGGATATGTTCACAACATTTAACATATCAAAAAAATTCGGAGGACCTCATACATAGATTCAAGCAGAGAGGGTACAAGGAAGGGGTTGTAGCAAATGCTAGGAGTCAGGTGCAAGGCATGGAACGTAGTCAGTTGCTTCAATACAAGGATAAGGATAAGGCCAATACTTCATCTAAGCCACTCAGACTTACAACAACTTATGGGAGAAACACCATTGGCTTTGTAAATATTGTACAGCGTCATTGGAATATTTTGCAGAGTGATCCAGAAGTTGCTAGGATTATCCCTGACAAATGTATGTGTTCATACAGAAATGATAAAAACTTGAAATCATATTTCAACCATTATAAAATCAGGGATAGAATGGGTAGGGACAAAATACAAACCACCATTTCTGGACACAGTCTCCATGGTTGTTTTCCCTGTGGTCATTGTGTAAATTGTAAATATATATGTACCACAAAGGAATTTTCAAGTCGGAACTGTCCAAAGGTTTTTGACATTAATATTTTTTGCAACTGTAGCAGTGATTGGGCCATTTATATGGCCACATGCAAATGTGGTGCATTCTATATTGGTCAAACTTCCAGATGTTTAAGGTTGCGTATCTCAGAACATTACAGTAACATTAAACAAAAAAAGCTTACAAATGCATTGTATAAGCACCAATTGTCACACTCATCTGCTATATTTCTATTCACTATTATTGATGTGATTCAGGGTGACCGTAGAAATAAAAGTGGTTGGCATGACATTTTAAATAGGAAAGAAAAAAAGTGGATCATTAAGCTGGGTGGGCTTTTCCCCCCAGGACTTAATGAATATTTATAAAGTTTCCACCAATGGGATTGTATGCATACATATTTAACAGGTAGAAAATTCTTTGTGTTTGGATACACTGATGAAGGCTGTGTAATTTACCAGCCGAAACCGGTATGTGTTTTTTCTGCTTGATGCTTTAAATTAATACAATTTTTGGATCTATTCTATTCCCTATCACATTTGTTATGTGGGATACAGACATACCTTTTGTATGTGACTATTACATCCCTTGTGGGATATGATTTGGACATACAGTCACTACATATATCTACATTTCTCCTTGTGTATTTTTTTATGGACACATCTGCACAGCTATGTACCCTCCCTCACATTATGGGTCAGCTGGTGACCCTCTCCATTGGGCTGGGCATACCTCCTGGCGGTGCCCTAGCATATGATATGTTTCACTTCCACATGGTATAGCTATCAACACTACGTTGGACTACGGGCACACGTTTTTTCTGTCATTTGTTCAAGGGTAGGGACCTGTTATTCCCTATCGTGCATTTGTGTTTGCTTCTTCATTTTCTGTTCGCAGGGACTATCTTGCATGCTTTGTATACGTTTCAGTCTCCACGGACACTGATAGGTGCGATTATTACTGCAGGTGGACTATAATATTCAGCAGTTTAGGTTGCTCATCGACAGCCGACATTGACACGCCTCCCTCCGCAACTTCGTTATGCCCCATGCACTCGCGCACGTTTCCTATGCACGTGGCTGTGGCGGCTGCACGCCTTCATTAATATGCATATGGCACTACTACTCCATATATACGCCGCACGGCCGGCGCAAGACCTTACACCGGTCTTGCGCCGAGCTTCATGAATCCGGGAGTAGTCTAATGATGTTTGGTTCACGCATTCCAGGATCAGGCTGATAGGAGTCTAATCCCTTTCTGTTTCACCAAACATTAAAAACTATACATATGTTTGATCATAATTAAGCATAATCATCGAGCCGAAGTTTAACAGCTGTTCAGTGCAGGGACTTGGTATGGGGATTTCTGCAAAACAATATTATCACTACATATTAACTTTTTACAGGGTCCACTTAATTATTATTAATTTTCCTTGGCTATTGAGGTGCAGACATATACCTAGGAAATGTAGTAAAAGAGTAAGATCTCAATGTAAAATGGCAACAGTGAAATGTCATAATTGTAGCTGTTGTGGTGATATATATGATGAGACAGATAGTTTTGAGCATCCTGTAACTAAAGAAATATTTACTTTTAGGTTTCTCATAAATTGTAATATGACTCAAGTAGTATATTTAGCTACGTGCACATTATGTACAGCATTTTATGTGGGGAAGACCACTAGGAAACTAAGAGAACACATAATAGAACATAAATCAGAGATTAGAAGGAAAGTGACAGCAAATGCACTGAGTAAACATATTACTGAGAATGACAGCACACATAAGTTTAAGTTTAGGGGCATAGGTACAGTAAATATGGGTAGTAGGGGAGGTGATATGAATAATACACTGGAATTGAAGGAATATGAATGGATCATAAGGCTTCAAGCAGATGTTAAACCTGGTTTGAATAATGCGGTTAGTTTAAAACCAATATTAATAAAAAGACAAAGAGAAAATATTTAATTTAATATATGTTCCCTCATATTGTAAATATTATTGTTACTATCGTATAGACATTTATATGTTTAGAGTATAGAGGTATTTTAATTAAGTAGGATTATATGTTTTTAAAAAAGTATGCTTTAATATGTAAATTTCTTTTAAATGTATTACCATGTTGTGTATGAGGTTACTTTAAGAGTTAATTGTTAGTTCATGATGTTAGGCTGGCTGAAACATGTGATTTTAAATGGTTCCCTATTTAAACAATGGTAAAATTTATATGATTTTATGTACTGATGAAGGGTGGTTAACCCGAAAGCTTTGCATTAAATTTTTGGGGTGATTGTTTGCAGTTGGATTTATTTGGACTTTTTTGCACAGTACAGCCTGTGATTTAATAGATTTAAAACAGCCCACAAGGGCAGTTAGCCTAATATTTACCTATGAGCTATGTCAACTTACTCCATTGGGGGTTGGGAGTTTGGCATAATGGTTAAGGTATTTACCTTATAGACACAAAGTGTGGGGTTTGATTCTCACATTGGTAAATGGCTAGGCGTAAAATGACCCACAAGGACAGTTAGTCTAGTACTAATCTATAAACCTATGATGTCCCTCTTGGACAGGGGCAATAGGTGCTGATTTTAGTGTCTGCTTGAACCAACCACCCTTGGGAACATGGGTTGACCATGACTAGGTTTGTAAGGGCCCTGGGGCCATTAGCCTAGTAACCCCTATGATCCTATGATCTTATGATTATTTCCAGCTATAACTAGTGTTAGACATCTTACAGTTGTATGTCTCTGTTGTAATATTAGGGACCACTGGCACTCAAATGGCAAGTAGAACAAAAGTGAGTGAAGAACAATGCAGGAGATACAGGAGATCCTACCCACCACCATCAGTACCCTCAACAGCACAATATATCCGTTGGTCCATGCAGGAATAGAGCAACTATGGAGAAAAGTCTGGCCAATTATCTGTATAGGGAGTATAGATAAAAATTTGAGAAAAAAAACAGTCCTTCCAGTTTCAATATACTAGGCAAAGGTGGAGTTGAAGAGATGGGTAAGGCCAAACAGTGGGATTAATTAGGTACTATGTTCTGGAGTAGACTTACCAAAGCATCACTCATAAGCTTCACCTTCTTAAGTTATCAAATAACTATCAAAATCTACCTATTTAAGTAAAATAAAGGGGCCTAGATAAGACAAGCCTCTGCTGAAAGTGCTAGTCCCCCTAAGGAGGTGTGTGTGTGTATCAAATATAGTACAACAATGAGGCCTAGTTAAGACAAAGCTCTGCTGAAAGTGCGAGTTCCCTGGGCAGGTGTAGGTGCATATCAAATGAGAATATCTGGAGGATAACTTCACTGGGACAAAGATGAAGACAGAGGTTAGATGGACATTGCAGGTCACTTTTTTTCCCACCAGAGGATAAGGGTTGGCTATTAAAGGTGGTTCCAGGTGACTGGTACTAGCCTGGATCAGGTAGGTAGTTTTTACCATTCTGTTTGTATTAGAATTCTGCTGTACCTTTGAAAACAAACTCTGTAGAGTATGCATATTAGGGAAGGACACAACCAGCAAGGCAGCTTCTGGAATATTTTCTAAAACAAATTAATAATGCTAATAAAGCTAAATGTATATCATGCTCACAGAAAAACTCAGAATGGTATTAAATACTAATAGTATTATTAATAATATTAATAGTGTATGTCTCCAGTGATAGCTGGATTTTATGGGTCGTCTTTGTGTTAAGCTCTTCACCTGCAGAAAATCAGTAATAGCGTCGTCCAAATTGAAGTCATTAAAACATATCTTTCTGAAACAACACTCATATGAAAATTATACCCAAAACATAGTGAGTGGAAGCTGGACTAACTGTCCTAGCTGTATGAACCTGTGGCAATGAAGATAACCTGCAATACAATCTGTAGATATGTGGCGTTGCCCTAACTTCCTGGAAATAAAGACTGTTTGTTTCACAGGATTTCACTTCCATAATTTACAAGATGTACCCAAATTTCAGCTGTCGACTGTTGTTCTACCTAATTCAAATTAAACGGTCAACTGCTAATATGGACATTTCTCCTTTTGTTTTAAGAAAGCTTGATTATCAAAAGATGCACAGGATATAAGGGTTATCAATCATAAGCCAGTAAAATAACTAATAAATAAAAAATATTGCTACATCACAAAAAAGAAAAAAATGAAATTAGGTAAAACATCACTTGTGTTTAATGTTGCAACAGCCACAACTGACAGCTTGGCAAAACCACCTTCAAAGGGTTGTTACACTCAGGTTTGCATATGGCCCTGCTGTCCAGCACCTGGCAAAGGTTATAATTAACAAATAATGCATTAACTGTCAAGCACAAGGTGTAATGTACCTATAATGATGGGCATGCTAGAAATGCTAATCTTTTATTAAAAAAAATTCAACAATGCTTCATATGTTCAGTAAAATATAAACAAATGACAAAGTGTTTGTACAAAAACACAAGTTGAGCGTCAGATAAAAAAATAGTTAAAGTGAAAAAGATATATGTTTAAATTACTTCCAATCCACATGCAAATAAAATAAATTAATTTAATTATTATTCCAGTTAAAATGCTGTATCTATAATGGTTTTCTGGTACAGCCAAGAAGTTTGGTAACTAAACATTAATTAAAATGAACCAGTTTCAGTTTTGCCTTTTGCATTATTAATTCCACAAAAAGCTACAGATAACTCAGTTGTGCTTGATCTCTTACAAATCCATAAAACTGGTAATAACACAATACGTGATGATCAAGGGACCTAAATCTGTACTGCAACATAAACAGAAATGTTGGTCTGACAGATATTTCTCCGAAAGAATTCCCCACTTTTGTAATAAATTCAGATTTTCTGCAAAGCAAAACACACCCCTCACTAACTTAGACAAATGGATAGGAAGCTGTAAATGTATTCCTAGCCTATGATGGGGATAACTAGTTAGGCACACCAGTGGGATTACAATGGCTAGGCATAAAAAGGCTTAAATAGATATCTCCTAGTGACGATCTATGAACTTATTAACCTATAAGCCTATAATATTGTATTATCATGGCCTACACATACTTATAACATTATGTTATCATAGGTTCATCGGTGTGTACTAGGGTCTATATTACGCGATCGAATGATCACAATAATGAACACTCTAAAGAGCGAAAATGCAGCACATCAAAACCATTATTGTGGGTGGCTGCGCACCCCCTACCCCCCACTAAATATATATACCAACTCTGAGATCACACTACAGTAAGGGAAGGGCAAATATTCCGTTCTTCACTGCACCGCAATCCCACAAAAAGCACTTCAATATGCTGGATGTTCGCTCTTTAGAGCATTCACTATTGTGATAATTCGATCACATAATATAGATCCGTGTATTAGGCTAATGGACCTGGAGCCTTTATAAGCCTAGCTCATAGGATTACCCTGCCATCGTGCCACCCGACCTTAGTTCCTAGGGCCACTGTCAAGTAGAGCCACTGGAGTGATCCCTTGGGTGAATTTTCTATTTTTCATCCACTCATCAAGATTTCTATTGAAGAGGGCCAGTGAGGTGCTCTGCTTGACATGTATGGGAAGTCTATTCTATAGCATGGGCAGTCTCTGGTTTATGAACCTGTCTCTCTACAATGTTCTGTTGATTGTGGTAATGAGGTTGAGGTCTCTGGAGTGTGTGGTGCAGAGGGATTGGGATTTCTTTAGATGTAGCATTTCTAACAGAGCTGGGTCAGAGATGGCTTTGTAAGTCAAGCAGAGATCGCCTCTAAGTAGGCGATATGTAACAGAGAATAGTTGGAGTTTTTTTGAGGCTGTCTATATAGGACAAGTGTTTAAGGCCTAGGATCCTCTTTGTGAGGTACTCTTGCAGCCTCTCCAGTTCTTGCTGGTGTCTAGTGAGATACATGCCAAAAGGGGCATTGTACTCGATGACTGGCCTAATGAGGGAAGAGTAGAGGGAGACAATGACCTCTTTCTTCCTGGATGCTAAACCTTTAGTAATGAGATGTGCCACATAGAAGTACTTTCTGACCGCAGTGGCAATGTGATGATCAAAATAGAGGGTGCTGTCAACCTGTGTTTCCAGATCTCTTATAACACCTTCTGTGTTCAGTGGACTACCATCAATGTGGTAATTCAAGGGAACTGGGTTTTTCCCAAGGGGGATGGTGACACATTTTTTGGCACTGAGCTTAAGGCCATGGTTCTGACACCAGTCGTTGGTGTAATTGAGGCCTTTCTGTAGGATGTCAACGTACTTGGGCAGTTAATAATAGGTCCCAACTTGCAATCATCTGCAAACTTTGTCAACCAGAGTCCCTTCATGTTGGTCTGGACTTCAGAGAAATAGATACCAAACAGGAGAGGGCCCAGGACCGAACCCTGTGGGACTCTACTCGTGATTGCTCGGCAGTCTGACTTGAAGTCAACTACTTTCACACTGTGGCTTCTATCTGTGAGCCAGTTTGCAGTCCACCTAGTGATATAGGGCTTGATGCCTAGCTTAATGAGTTTTTCTATGATTCCTGAGTAGGGAATGGTATCAAAGGCCTTGGCCATATCAAGGTAGGCTGTATGAACCACCTTGCCTTCATCCACAGCTCTGGTGACTAACTCAAAGAAGCTGACCAAGTTAAGCAGGCATGATCTACCCTTCACAAAACCAAACTGTGTAGGATCCAGAGTTTGGAGATTCCCTATATCCTTGTTTGTTAGGTCCATGATGATGCGTTCCATAGCTTTGCATATCAGACTCGTCAGGCTAATGGGGAGATAATTCCTGTGGTCTGTAGTTGCTCCTCCTTTGTGGAGGGGGATGACTAACAGTGCACCATTCAGTAGGGACAAATCCTGAGGTGAGGCTGTGATTGAACAGGGCACACAGGTAAGGTGCCAGTTCACTCTGTAGTTCATGTAGAACACAGCCAGGAATATTGTCAGGTCCCATAGAAGCTGTATTCTTGGCCTTGAACAGTGCTGTTTTAACCCATGCAGAAGTAATACTGGGTGCCTGGCAATCTACTGGTATTGTGATCGGTGAATCTGTCAGTCAGTATATTGGCAATATCTGTTGGCTCGGTATAGGAGGTACCGTTGTGCAGTAGCTCAGAGCAAATCTAGGTACTGCCGTGGAGATTCTTTACATAACCATAGAAGTCCTTGTGGTTGTCTTTACTATCTGCTGCAATTCTATTTTCATAGCTAGCTTTAGAGGATTTGATGAGGGCATCTCAACCTTTTGTTGAGGCTGATGAGAGTTTTTTCAATCTTGGGACTTTACCTTATTTCTGCATCAGTTTCCTCCTTCTGTTGTAGAGTTTGTTTATGGCAGGGGACCACCAGATTGACTTCCTTTTTTTGAGGAGAGCGTCTTGGTTCTATTGAGTTTGGCGATCCATGCATTTATGTACATATTCATACAGTGCATTGCTGTATGATTCGGCAGTCATGCAACTATTCTCCATTTGCATGGGTGCCGTGAAGTTAGCCACCTCTGTTTTAGAGTCCACAGTTAGCTTTGCAGACGTTTTTCATGCTGGTTACCTTTGGGGGGGGGGGGGTGAGAGGGTTGTGGATTTCCAAGGTGATTAGTTTGTGGTTGGATCTAACCAGAGAGGAGTTGACTATTGGTGTAGAGCAACAGTCACCCATGTTAGTAATGACCAGGTCAAGGATGTTGCTACCTCTAGTGGGGGTAAGAACGAGGTGGTCCAGAGCATTGGAATTAATGAATTCCAGAAAGCATTGGGCAAGTGCAAGGGGGGATTAAAAATGCTTGTTTTTCCCTAAGCTCTCCAGTGTTTTTAATCCCCGCTTTTACCCAGACATTAAACATTTTGAACATGTTGTTGAGAGTGAAATCAGAAAAAAACTATTATAGGAGAATAGTACTCTGATGGAACTCAGGAATTATAATAATTTAAGGGTAATGAAGCCACACAAGGGAGGGGAGATTGTGTTGATGGACTGTTTCATATATAAATGGAAAATGAATGATATTTTAAGGGATTCGAGTAGGTACTCTAGTGCGTCGAAGAATGAAATCAATATAGCTTATTGAAGGATTGATATGTTTTTGGAGGATTTATTTTTGGAAGGGTTGATTGATCAGAAAACCTTGAACTATTTAAAGGTAGATAAACCGTGGATTCTTACAATATTTGGAATCCCCAAAATTCATAAAAATGGGACTGATCCACCATTAAGACCCATAGTTTCAGCAGATGGGTCAAAAACCTTCCCATCGGCCAAATATGTAGACGCAAAATTGAAAGGTCTATGGTTAAAAAGAAAAAAAAATATCTTACAGGACTCATGGGACTTCCTAAGATGTTTAAAGCATGACCTGTTTAGAGAGAGTATGTCCTTTCTAACCATTGATGTGATTGATTTATTTTCTAGTATACTGTCAAATAAATTATTAAAAATCAGACTGTAAAATCATTAGGCTTTTTAAAATGACAGTCAACAACACAGGAGGTTCAGATGCAAAAGTTTACTAGTGTACATCAGGAGGCAAAAGACCATACAATACAAGTATAGAATTTTGTCTAACATAAGGTGGGAAATACTGGATGTTTTATACAGTCTGCATTCAAGTTATTCCCACCTTACTGACGTGGTTAGTCACAAGGCATCTACATCACTTTTACTAACAGTATTCTATTAATTTAATAATGCTGATGTAATGCATTTAAAAAAAATTCCTTTAACTACAATACGGCCTTGCTATCCATCTGGTCAGTTATAATGTCTTCCTGTAAGTCTACTTCTCTAATCAGTACAATACAATAGCAGATTCAGTTTTTAATTCATTCTCTTACACAGCTTCGTTCTAATCTTGCAAGGCCGAATTCTGAAACTACAGGAAGGAAAAGATTTTATTATCCAAGGACTCGGGAAGGGAACGGAAGATTTATATGTTCAATCTCCTGACCCAGCAGATAATCCCTTATGAAAAACATCACATTGAGCTTTCTGAGCTAACAGCTGCCAGGGTCAGGGGTCAAAGCACACTGCAGTTTCAGAAGTTACTTGCATTTACACATGAATTTTATCCCTTCTGTTATATGATTAATAGAATAAAACGCATTATTAACTACTTTGCTTTTAAACTAGCATTTCACATATATTTAAACACATATTTTTCTAACATTTCCCTCCTTTAATACTTTTTATTCTATTCTGAAGTATGCATAGTGTCATTTCATCTCCTAGCCTTTCCCGCTCAGGATTTTCAGCTAGGTGAGTCATCTAATCTATACTTCAGAAAAAGCATCATCTGAAATCAATCTTTCAATTTCAATATCTTGGTAAAAAGTTTCAGTAACAGATATATCAACAAAATCTTTGATTAATCTTTTCATGCAGGGAATTCCACAGCAAACACATGCTCCTATTAGGAATATACCCACACAAATAGCAATTAGAATGTTCATTAGGATGGAACCCCACCCCCCAAACAGATTCTGGAAAAAGTCCGTCATTGGGTTTGGGCCTGGTTTAGTCATGCAATGCATACTTGCTGAATTACCTCTAGGTGATTATTTATCTCGTGACGATTGTCAGGGATAAAAGCACAGCATTCTTCTTCGTGTACCACCTCTTGCCGCTAGGGTGAAGTAAAGAGCCATTCGATTTTGTAGCACAACAGTTCTCATTGCATTCAGCTCATCAGTCACCAATTCTAGGGCGGAAAAAGTTGCATTACTCATTACTTTGAGAAGTCTCGACAGCTTCCTCAGCTCCCAGATCGATTTGACTGCTCCATAGGCTGGTAGTATTCCTGCCCAGGATATAACACTGTTACCCAAGTCCATATGAGTCAATTCACTTTTGTCTTTTACTGAATTATGGTCTTTCCAACCAGCTTCGATCTTCCCAACTGGATTCACAGGTTTCTTAACTGGACCTTCAGATTTTCGAGCTGTTTCCCTTACATTTCGTATCTTACCCAAAGGTAATTCTGCAGTATGTCTTATTGCTGGAACCAGATAACCCAAAAAACAACTGCCGGACCAATTCTCAGGTAACCATTTATATGCCTTTTTCCCACAAATAAAATAACAGTTTTTTACTTTGGTACTAATACGTGTTATCCCTGCATGAAACATTTTCCTATCTTTAACAGACAATTGTTTAGTTAAGACTGGATTGTCACATACTGCATTTAATGTAGTTTTCATTGAACTCAGATATGAATCATAGTTAGTATTACAAACAGTACCCCCTCTTCTGACTTTAATGTAACATTTATAAGACATTGTTATATTACAATTACTCCAGCCCACCTGGAGGGTATCATTTTTGTAGAAACATACAACTCCTTTTTGCGTGACAGGTAAAAATAAAGCTATTTTGTCCTGTGATCTCACAGTTCCTGTATCAAAAGCAAATTTTCCCAAGTCTCATTTATCCCCAGAGGGACAGCGGACATTAACAGTCCTCCATATGCTGTTGGTATAGCTGTACAAACCCAGCAATTTGAAATGTTCATAGTCTCTGCATACACACGTTTCATGGCCAGGTATGTGTTAAAATTTGGATGCCAGTCTATAGACAGTTCATCACGTCTTCTCACTTTCACTCGCGTGGTTGAGTGCAGGAAAAAACCACAATAAGAGAAAAATTGTCACACTTATAGTCAACAAATGCACAGCTAACAAAATAATTATGCAATAGTTCTGGGGTTGCTCTGCTTTTCTGTTTGCTTTACTCTTGGCCATTTTGCCCTTGTGTATCAGTCACAAAGTTCTTATCAAGTTGAAAGTTCTTTACCGGTTTACAATGCGTCAAATGAACCCAGGATGTCCTCTCAGCTACTCTGACTGCAGTAGGCGTTGCCAACAGGACCTGGTACGGACCTTCCCACTTTGGACTCACCCTTTTCGTCACCTTCAACCAGATCCAGGTACATGGTTCCAAAACTGCTTCTACCGGTTTGGTCTGTCTTTTATCTGAAAGAGTTAAACTGCAAAACAGATTTATTCATTAACAGTTTCTTTATATAATTAGCTAATGAACTGTCAGCCTCCTGCTCTGCAGGCATGAGAGCTTTCCACTGAGGCACATAATATGCTCTCCCAAAAAACATTTTAGAGGGAGTCAAACCCTTTACATTTATTTAATTCTATGAAATCCATACAAATAGTATGGAACGGGTATGGTGGTATAGTAAAACTTCCTTGCTTGGTTTCAAATGCTCCTTGTGCATGGTGCTTGTTGCAAGTATGACAAGCTGCACAAAATTTTTTGTATAATTTATGTATCCATATGTTTGGAATATTCAATTTACTAACTGTACCATCCCCCCTGTTGAGACATGGCTCTGCCCATGGCTCAACAAAGCTGCATATCTAAATAAATTAGATGGCAATATTGTTTTTTTCTCTTTGGAAATGTACAGTCCATTTTCAAGAATTGCACCTCGTTTTACCCATTTTTGTTTTTTTGCTTTGGTAGTAAGCGTCTGCATTGTTTTAACATGTCTAAATCTAAAATCTCAGAGGGTTGTAATTCCTCATTCAAAAATAAAGTTTCTGAGTCTGAGGCTGCTTGCTTTGCAACTGCATCAGCTCGTGCATTATAGGTTCATAGGTTCATAGGTTCATACTAGGCTATCTGCCCAAGGGCATTTATAAGCCTAGCCCAGAGTTTTGTGGCTTTCGCCACCCCTTTAGTTTGAAGAAAACTATACCCATTATTTTGCTGTGCCTCTGTCAAGCAGTGACACTGAGGTAATCCCTGGGGTATATCTGCGATCTCCCATCCATTGGTCAAGATTTCTCTTGAACAAGGCCAGCGAGGTGCTCTGCCTCACATGTACCAGGATTTTGTTCCACAGCATAGGGAGTCTCTGGGTGATGAATCTGTCCCTCCAGCATGTCTTATTAATAACCGTGTCAAGGTTTAAGTCTCCCGCCCTTGTAGTTCTAAGGGATCTAGATTTTTTGAGGTGAAGCATGTTCATCAAATCTGGGTTTGACATGGCCTTGTATGTCAGGCACAGGTCACCTCTGAGCAAGTGGTAAGCGACTGAGTAGAGCTGGAGTTCTTTCAGTCGGGCAGCATAAGACATATTTTTGAGGCCCTTTATCCTTTTGGTGAGGAACTTTTGGGGCCTTTCCAGCTGCTGCAGGTGTCGGGTCAGATACATTCCGAATGGGGCATTGTACTCAATCATTGGTCTGATGAGTGATGAGTACAGTGATGATTACCTTTTGAAATCTTATCCTGCTGTTTTGTATGAGCTACACATTTACAAATAGCTACTTTGGTAGGTAACTGAATAGATTCTAATAGCTCCAAAATAAATTGCGCATGATTAATAGGTTTTCCACTGGATGTAATCATTCCTTTATTTTTCCATTGTTGTGCAAATACATGTACTGTAGAAAAAGCATACTGACTATCAGTATATATGTTCACACACTTGTTTTTTGCTAAAGTACATGCTCTAATCAAAGCTATTAATTCCGCTGCTTGTGTAGATAAGTTGTGTGGTAAGGATTGAGCTTCTAAAATGTCAGTGTCTGTAACTACTGCTTGTACACAGTGAGGCAAAGAAGTGGTGCGCACTGGGTCTAACTGTGATGAATAGTAAGCTATGGGGCGTTGCTTATCCCCATGTTGTTGCATCAATACTGATGTCATGTACCCTTGCTTACAATCTACGGTCTGAAAGAACCGTTTGTGATAATTTGGAAGTCCTAAAACTAATGAAGAAGCTATCAACTGCTTCAACCTGCAGAAAGCCATTTCTGCTTCTGTTGTCCATTGTAAAATATCTTGTACTGCCATTGGTGTCTTATATATCAAATCAGTCAGTGGAGCAGATTCCAAAGCATAATTTGGTACCCAGCTCCGACAAAAATTAGTTGTACCTAAGAAAGACATCATTTCTTTCTTAGTTGTTGGTTTGGGTGCTTGCAAAATTGCTGTTTTTCTTTCTTCATCTAGTATTCTACCTTCATTGGATATCACATATCCTAAGTATCTAACTTGTTTTCTCCAAAGTTGTAACTTACTTTTGTTTACTTTGTGTCCCTGTATTGCTAAAAATTTTAATAATGCTAATCAGCTGTCCTCGCTAGATTGCAAGTGTACAGCTGGATGTGTCTGTGTCAACCAATACAGTTTTTATTTTTGTATCCCTTGTCCTGACAGTTCTAAATCAGTCTGTTTCTCCCATCTTGTTACTTTTTCTCCTAAGTCTGCCCATTTAACACTTTTATTCTTTGTCAAGCTAACATGTGGCAACCGATTTGATCTATACAATGCAAGAAATTCTTGAGGTAATGAACAGCTAACTACACTGTTCCCCTCAGTATCCCAGTACAAAGTACGGAAAACCAATCTAGTTGCACAATTTCTAAACAGTTTTTGCTCATACTCTCTATCAGGTCCTGGTGTGGTACAGTAATATAGAGTACAGTGTAACAAATGCTGTTGATCAGTGTCAAGGGAGGGGGTTTTACTGATGGCTACGTTCATCAGCTCCTTGGTCACTGCCCCTGGACCAGTCGTGACTAGGTCCTGGCTGTACCAATAAAAGGTTTCACCCTCTGATCGCACTACAAAAGTATCCATTTGTCTCTGTGCCTCCATACCTTGTACAGTTGGAACTACTGCTATGTCAAATATCTGCATAAGGTCACTGCCCAATACGTTTACTGGACACTTTGCAGAAACCACTATTTTACTTCTCTGGGTCATACCTGAAGCAGGGTCAGTTATTGCTATATCATGGGAGAGTGGTTCCCTGTATAGCTGTCCATTTGCTGCTTTTACTAATATATAATCAGGTGATTCAGAATGTTCTGGTAACTTGGAGGGGTGTATCAAAGTCCGTGATGTTCCTGAGTCACACAGGAATTTGACTTCCCTTCCCTCCACCAGAAGTGTCACTTCTGGTTTTGTATCTGCTAAGTAGAGCTCCAGGCTCAACAATGCTAAATCTAAAATTTAATTTCCATTTTCATCTAAGTCAATTTGTACTTCCTTTACTCCTTCTACTACATTGGTATTTGTCTTTTCTATTCTAGCTGTTACTGGTGATTCCTGACTTTCATATGATGTATCCACACTATCATATTGTCAGTCCTCATCTCCTTTATCTTCTGTCATTGCTTTCTTATTTTGTTTACAGTCCCTAGCTAGATGGCCTTTCTTTCCACACTTGAAGCACTCACCTCTCTTTTTCCTTTCCTCAAAATCTTCTGATCGTTTGTCAGACTGTTTGTTTCCCTGGGCATTCTTTTTTTTTTTTTTTGCCCTTTTTACCTGACTGTAATACAAATACTTCAGCTCCGTCTTCAGCAGTGAAGACTTGCGCCTTCTTTATCTTTTTACTATTAAAATGTCTTTCAGCATGTCTAGCGTATTCGAGTAAGGCTTGTAGCCTCCCTGTTCGATGATCTATCATATGCTTCGTAATGAAGCTACTGATAGGTGCAATGCAACCTTTCAAAAATGCATTTTTTAATTGTTGTTCATATGGGGAATCATGTGTTTGGTTCTCAGGAACCGACATACCGCTTTGATTATTAAAACATTCTAATAATCTGGCATAATATCCATCTATTGTCTCATTTTCCTATTGTATGCATTGATTAATGCAAGTCCAGTCTGCTCTAGGCTTCCATTTCTCAGAGATTCGGTCTGTCAGACCTTTCACTCTGTTGTCTAATTCTGCGTCACTATGTGGGAGTGGCCTAAATTCTGCATCACGAGGATTTCAGGTACCACAAATCATGTGCCAATCTGGACCTATAATTTGTCTTACTACTTTTTTTACTTCTTCCCCATTCAAGTGGTAACTTAACCTCATGCCTTGTAAATCTTCTAAAAATTTCGCAAAATTAACTTTCGGATGGGGGATTCCCTCAGTAGTCTTCCGGATGTCTTCTGGTGTCCATGGTCTATATACTAGGAGTGTAGGATTTTGCCCTTCTTGTCCTGCCTGTGGATTTGGAACTTCTATAAGTGGGCATATTTCTTCCTCACTCTCATCCTGTAGATCTCTCTCTCTATCTGGTATAATTCTGTGTCCCTATGTGTTTTACGCGTTCGAGACCTAGTCTCAATAGGATCCCTAACAAATGGTTGTGGTCTTACTGAAACTTCAGGATAACGTGGAGGTGGACCAGCCTGTCCACTCGCTTCATATCCTGAAAAGGGTAAGGGAGGGGGCAAGGGAGGAGCTGTAGCTATTACCAAGTTATTATCCTCTTTAAAAATGTTTTTGAATTTCTAAGCTTCTGTTTTTCTACGGTTTGCTTCCTCAATCCACCTGTGTGCTTGAGGTATGCCTAGTTGGTGCTGCTTTTTTGCCTGACCTCCTGCGTCAGATTTAAGCTGTTTAAGGAGTTTAACTAGTGAAAGTTTATCTAGTTTACCATCAAATTCATATTTGTTAACCCATCTTGTATAATACCTAACATATCAGCATGCTGTAATTGCATGTATTTTGCCTCTTTGGTTAGGGGCGGATCCTGCAAGGTTTTAGTGCACTGATTACCCATGTCAAAGAAAATGTTACGTAACCCTTTTTATCACGTGATGTCAATTTCTTAGTTCCTGTTTACAGTTTATCTAGAATAACTGTCTACCTTATTCTGTTATCCTGATCTATGACAAAATGTACAGTACTTCCTTTTGTCCCTGATCTGCAAAACAAATCTTGACAATAACATACTGAAACCTAGTCCCTGATCTAAAACAGAAAAAAAGGCAAATTCTTCCTACCTGAGCCTCCTGGTGTTGAAAGTGTTCAAATTCCTCTCTTCGGCCACAGATCAGAAAGGGGACAGCCTCTTTACACACAACAATTCAGTCGGAGGGCTTTTCACTCAAGAAGCACCATTTTGGCAACTTCTCCTGCGTAGATTTATTATCACCCATACACTCTGACCTGTAGCTTACCAAGGGAATTCCGGTCCGAAGGACCAAACTGTCAAATAAATTATTAAAAATAAGACTGTAAAATCATTAGGCTTTTTAAAATGACAGTCAACAACACAGGAGGTTCAGATGCAAAAGTTTACTAGTGTACACCAGGAGGCAAAAGACCATACAATACAAGTATAGAATTTTGTCTAACATAAGGTGGGAAATACTGGATGTTTTATACAGTCTGCATTAAAGTTATTCCCACCTTACTGACGTGGTTAGTCACAAGGCATCTACATCACTTTTACTAACAGTATTCTATTCATTTAATAATGCTGATGTAATGCATTTAAAAAAAATTCCTTTAACTACAATATGGCCTTGCTATCCATCTGGTCAGTTATAATGTCTTCCTGTAATTCTACTTCTCTTATCAGTACAATACAATAGCAGATTCAGTTTTTAATTCATTCTCTTACACAGCTGCGTTCTAATCTTGCAAGGCTGAATTCTGAAACTACAGGAAGGAAAAGATTTTATTATCCAAGGACTCGGGAAGGGAATGGAAGATTTATATGTTCAATCTCCTGACCCAGCAGATAATCCCTTATGAAAAACATCACATTGAGCTTTCTGAGCTACCAGCTGCCAGGGTCAGGGGTCAAAGCACACTGCAGTTTCAGAAGTTACTTGCATTTACACATGAATTTTATCCCTTCTGTTATATGATTAATAGAATAAAACGCATTATTAACTACTTTGCTTTTAAACTAGAATTTCACATATATTTAAACACATATTTTTCTAACATATACCTCACTCGGAAGGTGTAAGTCTGTTAGAAGAAATTATTTTTGAAGACAATACCTTAACACACAATGAATGTGTAGTTGTGATGCAGCTAACAGACTTAATATTGGGATACAATTTTATTTATTTTAAGGGTGAATTTTTTCACCAGATAAAATGGGTGGCAATGGGCGCACCCACTTATGCAAACCTAGTCTTGGCAAGATGGGAGGAAAAGAAGGTTTTAAATTCTATATATAGTCAAAGTTGGACAATGTATAAAAGGTTTTCTGGATGACATCTGTATCTTGTGGATAGCTTCAAAAGAAGAGATACTTGATTTTATAGCTTTTTTAAATAAGAGCACTAATTTTTGGGGATTTTACATGCAAAGTCAGTCAAGACAAATTACAATATTTAGATGTGGAACTCTAGAAAGAGAATAACGAATTCAATTCAAAAGTTTATAGAAAGAATACATACTCCAATTCATATTTACACTTTGAAAGTGCACATCCCATGCACTAGAATAAAAATATAGTTAAGGGCCAATACATTAGATCATGTAGAATGACATCTAACAATGATGAACTTTTAAAAGAAATCTTTAAGGCTAGAAATTACCCTGACTGGCCGATTGACCGAGTGGAAAATGAACTCAGTGGAGGGAGACTGGACAGGTTTAAACCTGTATTAGGAGTAAACATTCAGAAGGGTGACAGTCATTCAAAGGAAAAGGTAGAAAATTTTGGCAGGGCGCTGGTCTTGGAATTCAATGCCAGTGCCAATATGACCAGAAAGGTATTTGACAAGGAATGGAATAAGTTTGTTGCCTACACAGACCTAGATAGAATATCTAAGGATAAAGTGAAAGTTGTATACAAAAATTCCTGTTGTTTGAAAAATTTGATGAAACATGACCTTGGACAGAAAAAAATAAGTAAGACTGCATAATGGTGCATACAAGTGCGGGCACTGCACACAGTGTGGATATGTAATAAATAAGGAAAGTGTACACTTGGAAAGTAGGAATATATTTTTAGTAGGAAAAGAGTTTAGTAATTGTGAATCCAGTGGTCTAGTATATTTGGCAGATTGTCAGGAATGTAAGGCTTTCTATGTTGGAAATCCTGAGCGTAAGCTCAGGAAAAGAATATATGAACAGTGTTATGATTTACAGACCGAAAGAGAGACTAAAGCTTTGGTCAAACATAAACAAGAATATAGCAAAGCTCGCTATTTGTGTTTTGTAATAGAAAGTGTGAAAATGGATGGACGGGGCAGATTATGGGAGGAGAGAATCGAGTATAGGGAGCTATGGTGGCAAATCACTCTTCAAGCAAATAGACCACTAGGGTTAAATGAGAACATATTTATAGCTCCCTTGCTCAAATTAAGAGCTGCTAAGCTTGAGATTAAGTTACCTACACTCCTTACAAAAAAATTTAATAATACTTATAATAATAACCGGTTTTAGCCTTTTTAACATCTAGGTTTTACATGCTAAAAGTTTTTAAACACAATTTTTATGTACACATACCATGTATTTAAAAGAACTTTTTTAAAAAGGAATGATTTTATAAGACTTTATGTTATATATTATTAGCTCTGTGGCCGTTGGAAGTCATCAGCACTTTATATTTAGCTCTGCCGTTCAGGTAACAGCAACAGGGAAGTCAGCAGCACAGCACGCTCGTTTGCATCCAGGTTTGGCTTAACTGGTGTGTGTGTGTTATTTAGACGCACTGGGGCCATACAATTTGGGTAATCTCCAAGTATAGTACCTCGCAGGATGCGCAGTAGCAAATCCCGCCCCAAACACAAAATTTGTATGAAAAAATACATGAAGGAACAGACATAAAGGAGTGCTATAGAACAAAGAACAACATAATTCAACACACATCTCTTGTATACTAGAGGAAGCAAATTAGTGATTCACATGCCCTTTATATGCTGACGGTATCTGTGTGCATAAGCATGTCTGATAAGCTTGCTGTAGTTTTTGCTGTTGTATAATACTGTACATTAGGATCAATGCTGCCATGACTAAAAGCTTTGAGGGCTGCTCGGCGGTTTGGTAGTGAATGATTCTAGTTCCAGAGATGTTATCAGTGCCCCATTCCTCCATATGATGTTCAGTGTCTTTCACCTCCTGTACAGAAGGCAGAAGGGTAGTGGGGTCTCTTGAACATTAATGATAAGTGAACAGAAAGAACAGTTAGACTTTAAACTTTGACTATTCTAAATCAAAGTATATAAATCACTTCAGTCTTCTCACGTTCCCTTAATCTTAGCAATTGACCTGTGTGAGCCTATGTGCTCTGCTTTGGGGTGACACATTAGCACCACCTCTTGTTTGATCAATATGGCAATGAACAAATGATTGTGCAGTGTGGGGCCCAGGAGCTAATTCTCTGTAAAAGGTGGCACTGATTTCATAGTCAAAGTACTTCTGAGGTGGAATGTTTCCTCATTGCCCTTGTGACGGTTGATGCTTTTCTGACTGAATACTTTCTGAACTAGTTATGTTACCAATATGTATATATATGTATGTGTGTGTGTGTGTGAAAATGCCACACCTGGTGACTAGAGGTATTTCAGGCTCAAACCCTGTACCTTCAGTACAGGGTAAAAAGAGCCTGAAGTCCATAGCCACCACCATTTCTCAGCTTTATCCAGATTTGTTGTACTAAGAGTTGAGAAGAGCTATGATGGGGAAGTGTGAGAAGTGAATTTGTATTCCCCATTATTGGCTTTGTTTGTCCAGGTTTGTTGTGCTAAGAGGTTGAGAGCTATGGTGAGAAATGAGAACTGAATTCACTAAATGATGGCCATTAAGCTTCAGTCTTCCTATATTTTAGGAAACTGCTGATTTGGAATAGTGGTATGTTGCTCTGACTGTAGTGCACAGGGTCCTGGGTTAGTGACATGCATGGTGGTAACATTTTATTTTAGCAACTTTCCAAAATTATACAAGCAATGTTTAAAATGTGTCCCTGGTTTTTGACCTTTTGCCTCCCCCAAAAAAACTGAACTTGAAAATAAGTGTGCGAGAAGCTGTGCAATATGCCTATGGTTTACACTACTGTCATTCTATTTATAGTGTGGGTGTGGAAGTAGACTTTTATGATGGAAATGTTCTGAATTGGGCAGTTTTGTCATTGGTTCATGCATTTTGTTTCATTGCCTACAGTACAGCCTACTGGAAAAATGTTCAAACAATAAATGTAAAATGCGCTCTAACAAGTGTGTTGTATTATATACAAGGAATATAACTTAATAAAGTCTGGAAGGTGTAACAAAGAAAAGAACACATATGTTTCTTGTTTTGTGTGTAAGGGGCCAATGATTTGAAAACAGCACAAAGGTAATCTTTATTCACCACTGGCCAGATGCATTTTTTTTTTGTCTGTGATGTGGGTTTCAATGTTATTTCAATGAATATGAGCTTCAAGGGCAGAGAAGTTTTAATGCCAGGTCTATTTTCATTGACAGCATTGCTTTGTTAGATGTCAAAATAAAATCCAAATAATCACTGTAGAAGTAAAGCAGTATGCACACATGAGTGTTTATGGTAAATGGGGCAAAATCACCAGGTAATGGGACACTGGAATGGTTGCAGGTGGTGGTGCCTTATTTTGATTGTCTGTTCTTCAGTTTGCGTTTGAAAGTTGATTTCCCACAAGTCCACCGGAGTGGGTTGGGGTTACATAATTATGTATGCAAACCAGATGTTAATCAGCGTACAGATTTGTACCTATTTTTTATGGGCCTTGTCCAGATTTTTGATGTTTCGAGGTTGAGAGATACGTTGTCTCAAGACAGATGGTTGTGTTCAGTGGTTTAGTGGTACACTTCATGTAAAATAAAAGTAAAGCTTAACAATTAAACAACATACTGAGATCTTACTGGAATACTGCAGTGGTGGTGCTGCAGTAGCGTTGTCGACTCACAGCAAGACATTGTCCGTTCAATTCTCAGCTAAAGCGTTTTTGTGGAGACATGCGTGAATGGGCGTACCTTCGTTGAAGGTTGTGGGTCAGGGCTGGTAACTCGGCACGTAAAAATCTTCTACCAATCATTAGCAGACCGGAGTTCCGCTGTGGCGACCCCTAACCGGGAAAAGCCGAAAGACACAACAACTGAGATCTTACTGGAGATATGCTCACTGTCCTGTTGGAGATAAGCCAATACGTCAGCATAACTTGAGAAATAAGATATCCACCAATCAGGACTATGGGCAGAAATGACCAAGAGATAAAACATTAGAAATATGGGAAGAAAAACAACAGTGAAAAATGTACTGATGCAAAAAAAAGTGTCATGTTTAATCATAACCCAACCTCAGGCTTCATGCCCACTGAGTGGTGCACAGCTACAGTTATCCCAGTCCACAAGGGGGAATCTACCTTAGATCCCGGTAACGACCGCCCCATCAGTCTGACAAGCCTGATCTGCAAGGCCATGGAACGTATTACCATGGAACTTATAAAGAAAGACATTGGCAACCTTCAAACACTGGACCCCACCCAAATTGAGTTTGTGAAGGGCCAATCTTGTCTGCTGAACCTGATTGACTTCTTCGAATCAGTCTCCAGAGCCATGGACGAGGGTAAGGTGGTTGACACAGCCAATCTGGACCTTGCCAAGGCCTTTGACACCATCCCCCACTCTGGAATCGTAGATAGTCTAAGCTGGGAATTAATCCCTACATCACTCGATGGGTTGCCAACTGGTTTACTGTCAGAACCCACACTGTAAAAGTAGTCAACTCCAAATCCAGCTCCAGACAAGTGATAAGTGGAGTACCTCAGGGTTCTGTCCTGAGACCGCTCTTGTTTGGCATCTACTTCTCTGCAGTACAGGCCAACACTAAGGGACTCTGGCTAACAAAGTTTGCAAATGACTGCAAACTGGCAGCCATTATTGAATCCCCAAATTATGTGGATACTCTACAAAAGGGCCTTACAGAAACAGATGCCTGGTGCCAGAGCCATGGGTTCAAGCTCATTGCCAAGAAATGTGTAGTTATCCCCTTTGGGAAAAAACATGTACCCATGAATTACCACATAGGTGGCAGTACAATAAACATCGAAAGTGTGATAAGAGACTTAGGGGCACAGGTGGACAGTGGTCTCACCTTCGATAACCACATCGCCACAACAGTCAGGAAATCCTTCTATGTGGCACACCTCATCACTAAGGGCTTTTCATCCAGAAAAAAGGAGGTCATTGTCCCACTGTACTCACCCCTCATTAGACCAATTATAGAATACAATGCCCCATTTGGTATGTACCTCTCAAGACATCTGCAACAACTGGAAAGGCCGCAGAAATACCTCACTAAAAGAATCAGAGGCCTAAAGCAGATGCCCTATGCTGACCGCCTTAAATTACAGCTATACTCTGTCGTATATCGTCTACTCAGAGGAGATCTCTGCTTAACATACAATGCCATGTCAAATCCAGAACTGTTGGATATGCTACACTTAAATCCCAATCCCTCAGAGCCATATGCTCCAGGGATCTAAACCTTGTCATCACAATAAACAAAACATGCTGGAGGGATAGGTTCCTAACAGGAGACTCCCCAGACTCTGGAATAGACTGCCCATACATGTCAAGCAGAGTGCCTCTTTGGCCCTCTTCAAAAGGAACCTTGACGATTGGATGGGAGAAAGGAAATTCACCCTGGGGATCACATCAGTCGCCCTGCTAGACAGGGGTCCAGGGAAGTAAATAGTGTGGAAAGAAATAGCCAGGGAATTGTTATGGCTAGGCTTATATAGGCCCTAGGGCCAATAGCCTAGTACCAACCTATGAACCTATATGTTTTAGCATTAGCTTTTACCTATGCTGGATTGCATTCTGTTTAAAGGTCACTAGATGGAGAAAAAGTACATTTTTTTTTACTATACATTCAAGCTGGAATATTTTATATTTGGTATAGTTATTTTTTTAAATTTTAAGGTCATTCTTTAATGCTTAATTATTTTAAAGTTTGTTTTGACTTAAAGGATATACGCAATTTCCCGCTTTTTCATCTTTTTAAGTCTTATTGGTATTTGAATTATTGAGTTCACATGCTTATTATATGTTTATTGTCAAAGGGTTAAAGTTTCCTTAAAAGTCATTGGATAATTGATTAATTGTTTTAACTGTTGAGAATATAAAAACTGTGTACATTTTTCAGTCGGCATCTGATGAAGCACTTTAAACGAAAATGTATTTGTGGAGTTTGTTAAGAAACGTTAATGTGGTTTGGTTCGTTGGAATAAAATTATTCGTTTTGTGACTGGATTTCCCTTCTTTGGGTATCTTGGACTTTTTACTGGTGATTTTTTGGTACCTTGGCATGCTTTTTTACATTTATATATTTTAATCTCCTCACAACAGTTCAGCACAAATTATAAAAAGGTTTTCATCGTAAGGTGACTTATCTGTAAAGTTCATTGGCAGAAATCCCTGAAGACGACCAGCACATGATGAAGCAACATCTCATGTATGCATGGCTATTTTACTATAACTTGTCTCTGAAATATCACAATAAACATGTCCATTTATGGCATCACATTGGCATCTCTCCAACCATAATACCACTGGAAAATGCTAACACTCTTAATGCCATACTCCCCTTCAAAACTAGACAGAAGGTTAAGGGGGCACCAGTCTCCCTTACAAACAGTATTAATAGAAACTGTGTGCAGATATGAGTGAACCAGAATATAGTTACAGCAGAAATAATGGTATCTGATGTACCTATACCTTGCAGAAGTCCTGGAATTTGAGTCTTACTGGATTCATTCACTTTTGGCTGGTGAATCAGTTATTCATAATTCATAATTCATAAAACGATGAAAATGTCTGCTGCCGAACATTAACAAGAATGGCGTAAAATGTTGTATTTATAAAAATACCCAAGATTGCTCTTAGTAATGGCTGGCCAAATTACAGTGATAGACTTCTTTACTTGAGAACATGTATATTTATTAATTCACATTCTCTTATTCAAACTCTCAAGTTAGTAATACTAGTATTTTAAAAGTGTCCCTTATTTATTGATTTGTCACGGATTAATTTATTTATTATTTATTAATTTATTTTATTTTACATTTATTGACTGGGAGAATCTGACTGGATGCATGTCCATTTTCAGTGGAGGCTCCGGGAGAAAAGCTCCACAGTTTGTTAATATACAACTAAGTCATTTAACATATACAAAAACCAAATACAAAAAAAAAATTTAGCTTACAGAGAAAGAAAAACATTTTAGCATATAAATGTAGTAGAAGGACACGTTAGTTGTATGCACAGTAATATTTACCAAGGAATATGCATAATTTACCAAGAATTGTATTTTGAGTATGGTGGCGTTAGAAAGAAATATGGAGTACAAAGAGCAGAAGAAGGTTGTTTAGAGCATAGTAAGACTGCTAGTAGATGAGGTTAACATAGTAAGACTGCTAGTAGATGAGGTTAGCATAGTAAGACTGCTAGTAGATGAAGTTAGCATAGTAAGACTGCTAGTAGATGAGGTTAGCATAGTAAGACTGCTAGTAGATGAAGTTAGCATAGTAAGACTGCTAGTAGACCCTCCCACAGGAAACCATACTCCTTGGTGATTTTAATATTGACTGGAATGGGTGTACCACTCCCAAACCTACTACTCATATAAACCTACTTGGCTTTCACCAAACCATGTCATTCCCAACCAGGACCCACAAACCTAGCAAGAAACAAACTACCTTAGATTGGATACTGGTTAACAGCAACCCCCTCAAGTACAAAGCCGGCATACTTCCCGATGAAATTAGTGACCATTCTCTTACCTTCATAACTAGAAAAAAGACCACCATTCCCAATGAAACAATATTTAGAACAACCCGTAACAAAAAATTTCAACCCAGTGAACTTCCAAGCAGAGCTCAAAGCATGCAGCTGGTCACCCCTAAAATGCCTGCCACTTGATGAAGCAGTCTCTTTCTTTAACAACAAATTCCTGCAAATCCTTGATAACCATGCTCCCTCACGTACTGTCAGAACAAAAAATAAACCTGCTCCCTGGCTCTCCAATGAGACTAGGCACAGCATTAAACTAAGAAATAAAATCTGGTCTAAATGGAGGAAATCAAAAAACCCAATAGATCACCTAAACTTTAGACAGCTTCGAAATTCCACAAAAAGAGCTATAGTCCTTGACAAAAAAAAATACTACCACAAACTCCAACAATCCCAGCAGAAAAACCCACAAAAGTTCTGGTCAGGAATAAACAAACTGCTGCACCCAGGTCACTCCAAAACCCCTACGCCCTCTAACCTAACTCAAAGCCCTCCAAACTTAATTGCTGACACTTTTAACAAATGTTTCTCTGAAACTGTCCAATCCCTAGCTAAGACCTTACCACCTGCCACCACCTCAGAATCTCCTCCACTAACCAATCTACCCCAAACTTTTCATCTCCAGCCCGTTCCCACATCCCTCATTCATACTCTACTTCTTAAACTAAAACCATGTACACCAGCAGCTGATCTCCTCCCAGTTGAATACCTGCAAATTGCAGCAGGTGTACTAGCCTACCCAATCTCCATCCTAATAAATAGATCCATTTCTGAATCCTACATCCCATCTCTCTGGAAGATCTCACATATCATCCCCTTGCATAAGGGAGGAAACTCAAATGAACTTGCAAACTTTCGCCCTACAGCCCTCCTCTCACCCCTAGCAAAAGTTATGGAGAGATGTATTCACCGTCAACTACTACATCACCTCATTGAAAATAACCTACTAGTGGACTGCCAACACGGTTTTAGGCCTTTTCACAACACTACCACAGCACTCCTATCCTTTACTGACTGCAGTTATAAAAATAGAAATAATAACCTGCTCTCTTCAGCCCTCTTTATTGACCTCTCCAAGGCCTTTGATATGGTGAACCACCAATTGCTATCAAATATTCTCAAATCTCTTTCATTTGATACTCAAGCAGTTAAATGGTTTCATTCATACCTTGAAAATAGACAACAAGCAGTGTACTGGGAGAACAATTTATCCTCCTAGCTCCCAATCACTCTTGGAGTCCCACAAGGATCTATTTTGGGTCCACTCCTCTTTAGCATTTTCATTAATGATCTAAAAACCTCCATTCCCCAAACCACCTGCATCCAATATGCTGACAATTCAACTCTAATCTGTCATGCTTCCTCTCCAACTGAACTCCAAAACAGGACACAAACTGTATTCACCTTAGTGGAAAAATGGTTCCACCAATGGTGTCTCCTCTTGAACCCAAAAAAAAACAAAACTACTAGTGTTTGCACCTACACATAAGACCCCTCCACTCAATCTCTTACTTACCTCTAATAATGGTACGGTCATCACTCCCGACACTTCCACTAAACTCCTAGGTGTAACTATAGATAATAACCTCAACTTTGACACACACATTAACCTAACTATTAAATCTGTAAATAGAAAACTTGGTTTCCTGTATAAAATCAATCCATTTCTCACAGCCTCTGCCAAGATTACTATTGCTCAAACTCACCTGATGTCAATCCTCCTTTATGCCTCTCCCATATATACAAACTTAACCAAAAGCAATTTAAATAAACTGGCTACTTCTTACAACAACATAGCCAGATTTGCCACAGGTACCCCATTTAGAACCCACCACTGTCAAAATCTGAAACTACAAGGATGGCTGGAAATACAAAATCAACTACTCTACCAGCAACTCACCTTTATCCACAAACTCTTGCACCAGCCCACTAATACCCCTATACTCAGTAACCTCCTCAATCCTTATCAAAACCTTCCAACCCTTTGTTCCGCTAATAGATTACAAGTAGCCACCTTAAAATCTAAAAACAAATCAGGGGACTGTCTGTTTTCTAACTCTGTTGGTAAAACATGGAACAAACTCCCAACTGAACTAACTTCTACCACATCCACCCACCTTTTCAGGAACCAATTAAAAATGTTCTTAAAATCCAAATGGCTTTGCCCATGCACCAAGCCTGACTGATACTATCTTCCCTTCCCTTTAGCTTTTTTGACACCAGTTCTTCTACTTCTACTACCTTTCTATGGCTCTCTCTTCTAAAATTATAAATACTTTGCTCTCTTCATACCCTTCATTACTGTGTCAATTTTTTTACACAACATAATAACTAACTAATGCTTATACTTATCTATGATAAATGCTGCACAAAATGACTGAAACAATAATCTTCAGAATGTTACCCTATCCTGCTTACTGCTGCTGAAATAACAAGTTGTACATGAATGTATAGTTATCTAACATCATAGTGTTATCCTATTTTGCTTTCTGCTGCTGAAAATCAATTGTACATGACTGTATAGTTATCTAATAGTATTGTGATTGTATAGGTATCTTTCTGCATTTTGTATTAACTGTTTCTTTCTCGGAGCTTTTCTCCTCCGGCCTTTATTGAAAATGGACATATATCCAATTAGACTAGCCCGGTCAACAAATGTAAAATAAATAAATAAATAAATAGATGAAGTTGGTTACTATGAGAAAGTTGATAGAGCATTTGCTGAGCTGAGGAAACAGGTATAGAGGATCAATCTGGAGGAAGGCATGGGCATTGTCTTTTGGTAATAAGGTGTTCTTTTAGTAGTTGTTTAATTTTTAATGCTTGATTTTGCTGAGGTAATAGCAGGGTGCAATAAGTTCCAGATTTTACCTATGTAGTTAGGAAATAGGGAATCACCTCATCACTGAGGGCTACGATTACAATGTCTAATTGTAAAAAATTACAAACAGAGCTTTTGCGTCGGTTCTCATCATCCAAACTTACAGTATGGTATTGTGTGTGATTTTTAAAGTATTATTATGTTAACAAGTAGGTAACGGCTCCTAGTTTTTGGCATTGACACGGGGAACTGTTAGTGATTTCAACGTATTTAGTTGGACATTAAATTCCTCTAAGTCTGAGGATTTTTACTTCACTGACAATTACACTGGTAATATATCCATGATGTGACATGCAAATGTGCATGCCTGCCACTCTTCTCAGGTACCCCCGCCCATTTCGCATGCCAATCACTCAAGGCACACCCAAAGCTGTGCAGAACTAAGCGCGAGGTACTACACTGATAGAATGCCATATTTTTATTTAATTAATAACATTCTTAATTAAAGTTTAGAAACCAAGACATAGGATTGATCCTGCTAGACCATTATCAGGTCCAGCACAGCAGAAATACTACCAAAGAAACAATAAACTTTATAATCAAAATCACTGCAACATTGGTAATGTAACATCAAAATACATAAGTATGTGTAGAATAATAATATTTAGTATAGTATTTATATGACAAAAATAACATAAAAAAGAAAAAGTATTTATAGTATATACATTATGTTTTATTGGGCATGGGATGTTAATGAGAACAAGGCATGAGGCAAAAAAGGAAAGGAGTGAAATGAGGCAAAGACAGGAAAAAAGAGAAAATAAAGAAGTGTGGGGAAGAAAAGGGGAATGTGTGGCTATGTCCAGCTCTGCTAAAGGAAATGCAGACAGTACAGCAGGTGTTTGGGAATATACTCAGTGTTAAGGCAGCAATAAGGGAGCCCACAGAATGTTTTGCAGGGGGGTGCATACCCAGGGCCCCACCCACACAGCCCCACCCCCTCCACCCATGCAGCCCCACACCCTCCACCCACGCAGCCCCCCCGCCTACACAGCCATTCCAGTGTCCCATTACTTGTCTATTTCTCCCCATTTGTCATAGACACTTGTTCAAATCTCTCAGTGTGCATACTGTTTTATGCTTTACTTCTACAATGATTACAGATATTTGGATTTAATTTACAACTTTAATTTCAAATTTTATAGCACAGGCTGATAGACATTTACTAAACCTAAACAAAGCAATAGTCTTACAATGAAAACAGACTTAGCATTAAAACTTCTCTACCTTTGAGACCCACATTCACTGAAACAGCATTGAAACGCATATTCAAAGAAAATGCATCTGGCCAGTGGCAGGGTAAGTTTACCTTTTTCAAATCATAGGCTCCTTGCACAAATTTTTAGAACCATGCAAAAGTTCTTAGATTCACCTGCCTGGCTGTATTAATTAAACTATATAATAATTGAATTATATCCCTTGTATAATACAGCTCCACTTGTCAGAGTGTGTTTTAAATTTATAGTTCTGAACATTTTTCCTTTAAGCAATGAAACAAATCATATGAACCAATAATGCCAACCTGCCCAATTCAGAACATTTCAACCATAAAGGGCCACTCAAACTTCTGTCATACAATCCACCAATATCAATCAATATGCAGAATCTCTGCAGAAGTAAAAGTCATCTGAATAATTCCACATTAAAGAGATCTGAAACCAATGAAGAGGTTGTTGGTAGAAAACAACTTTATATTTCAGTGTTTCATTTACAAAGTCAGTGTCTGTTGCCCTTGAAGAATAAATTGCCTATGTTGCATTAAAAGAAATAGTAAGCTGGTATATTGCAATAGGGAATGGGTGGCAGGCTGAAAAACAGGTTCATAGTTATTAGGTGCCTCATCCAAAGAATGACATACTAAGGACTGCAGTACTATACCCCCTTAAAATACAAATGTACATGCTGTAGGAATAGAACCTACAGCCCTTTGCATCAAGATGCAAGTATGCTACCTGCTGTGCGAACACTGCTTTCAAATTCTATACCACAATAATGATACCATTTGCTAAACAAAACAGTTGCACATTTTAAACAGACTTAGCATGAGCAGCAGTAACCTTTGCTTCCCTTGAAGCTTACAACTCCTTGAAAAAGCACTTGAAAATAAATTCCACCTGCTAGATCTAACTAGGGTAGGGCATTTCTCTCTCTCTCTCTCTCTCTCTCTCTCTGACTCTGTCTGTCTCTCTCTCTCTCTCTCTCTCTCACACACACACACACACACACACACGCACACACCTCAACTTCTTAGTGCAACAAATCTGGACAAAGCCTAAAATAAACAAGGACAAATTATAAATATTGCTTTCATGAACTTATAAAATTGCTAGAATAACAGGATTTGTCTTGGCATGCATTTTTCTAAAGGATATGATGTCTAAAACTATTTAGCAACTTCAATCCTTTTTAGGAGGAATATGGGTCAAAAATCTGGACATTCTGCAAAAACCTGGACAGCTGAGGGGTATGATACCTCCTTTAGAGACTTTGTCAAACTGTCCTCCTTTCCACATATTTTTACTCATTCTAGCCTTGACAATGTACATAAATAGATTTTGTCAAAGTTACAACAAATTTAAACTCTGTGTGAACTTGGTGTTTGTTTTTGACAGAAAGGTATAAAGGAACTCATGGCTATATATATAGTTGAATCTCTCTGTACTGAAGTACTCCCTACCATGATGCTGCTTTAATAAATAGTGTGTTTGCATTCAGAAACTACAGTTTTTATACTGAATTTTATAGCTACATGAATTAGAAAATAACCAATTTCATTTTCAGAGCCTAAGCTAAAAAGTCCACTCCTTACAAGCACTGCTTCCCCTGGAAAACATCTATATATGCATCATCACAGAGACCTAGTTCAAGACCGATGACAGCACTCCTTTAATACAGAATTTCAATACCTGCCACAAGTTTAGGCCTACCACCTTAGATAAAAGGGTGATGGTGTCTACATATTCTTAAAGAACATTTCATCTCCAGACTTGCTAGGTGAGATAATGACATGGAACTCCTCTGCATCCAACTCAGCATTAACAAAACTCCTTACTGTGTCATACCTAACTATAGGTCCCCTCTATGTACTCCATCAGTCAATATCTCCTAACTAATATGGTGTCCCTATGCATTAAACCACACCATTATTCTAGGAGACTTCAATCAACTACTCCTCCATTAACTGGGAAACCTGTATATCCTTGAGTATGTATTCCCAGACAGTTCTGGATTTCATCAGTACAGGATATCTGGATCAGTTAGTCTGTACCCAAACAAGAGTGATAGAATCCTGGACTTGGTCCTTAACAATATGGGGCAACTTTGGTGTCTACCAACTGCCACTTCCTCCCTGGTTAAACTGGACCACACATCAGTAACATTCATTAGAAGACTGAAGCCAAAAGCATCTTCCAATACCTCTGCTTTCAGGGATTATGCTGAGGTTAATCTACTAAAACTAAGCGATGGCCTGAATTATGTGGAATCCTTTACTGTCAAATCCTATGCACATGTAAATAGCTGCACAGATGCATCTATCCCCCTCTGAAGTAAATAGAAAGCCACATTTAAGAATAATTCCATTTAGTGAAACCCAAATATGAACAGGCTCTGTAATAAAAGAAAACATATTGCCTGCAAAAATAAATTTAACTCTCAAGATGCTAAAGACACTCTTGCTAAACTTAATAGGAAGCTCATTACCTGATCAAATCAATCAAAGCAAGATATGAGGTAAAAAATAACCAGCTAGGTGAAGGGTAACCAGAAAGCCTTCTTTAACTATGTTAGAAACCTCAGATACAATTTGCAGCACTGCACAGAAATAATAGTAAATGATTTTAAATTCCTGGACATAGGCAATTTACTAGCAGACAAATTTAGTTAAAACTTCAAACATGTATGTGTGTATATATAGCAGAGTGGCCAGAATTCAGTATTTTGTGCTCAGACGTCATACATTTGCCCATGCACCACCCAGCTAGCTACCACTTAAAAATATACTCAAGAATCTGCCCTTAAAACTTCAAAAAGGGACACGTTCAACTAGTGCCACTTATAACTATGAAAATGTTATTTTTAGTGGTGCATTTTTATCAGGCAGGTATATTTTGTACTGTATACAATTTAGTCAGGTCTAACCATTCTAAACCTTAGAACTATAAAGTTTCTGAGACAATCAGAAAAAATGTAGGAATTTCACTATAATAAGTATGCCCATCTACACCCATGCCTCGTTACATTTTTATTAGTAACACCACTAGATTATTCAATATGTTAATGATCAAAATGGAACTATAAACGTGTCAAATGAAAAGCAATCAATAGTCATCATAACCACAGTGTACATAGCTGCAGGCATACCAAGATTAAAAACATTTTTTTTTCAGACTAAGATACCAAACCATTATAATCAGAATGCAATTGGGTTTCATCTCCCCATTTTAGTGCTGGCTTCCTAATTTACAAGTATCTACGAAACGAAATCATGGACAGCAGCCACTTCAAAAGTAAAAAAGGAAAGAAAGCAGCATGTCAGGCTAAAGACACGTAATGTTATAGTAAATATTCCTCGACATCCACTCAGCCAGCATGAGTACCCAAGTAAACACAGATAACACTGACAATCTCTCAGAGAACAGTTATAATGTTATAATTTTGGGGGCAAAGGCCCTAAACTATGGACACATTTAAAAAGTTGCTAGAATAAAAGACTTTGTGTTAGAATACATTTTCTGAAAGATATGAAGTCTGAAACTGAAATGCAAGTAATTATTTATTAACTTTAATCCTTAGCTCATCAAAAAAATACAGAGTTTTTATGAGGAACAGACCAAAATTGTAAAGCAAAAATCTGGACATTCTGTGAAAATCTGTACAGTTGAGAGGTATGAGTCACACATATAAATCCCACCTCCTTAGAAAGTGGATAGAACAAATCTTTTGGATTTCTAATACCGTGACAGGAATGTACCCCATTCCTAAGTCAAAGTACAATTAAAGTTCATGAAATCAGTACCGTTTCAATCTTTGATGTCAGCCAAAAGTGCTCTTCTCAGCACCCGCAATGTGCCCAGTAATGACTCCTCCTGCAATTCGTATAGAGTTGCATGTATCTAAATATGACTGTAGATTATTTTTTAGAAGACCCCGTTGCTCCTACTACTAATGGAACTATCTGGGTATCTTTCTTCCACATTGCTCTCATTTCTGCCTGCAAATCCTGATATTTTATGACTTTGTCTCTCTCTGTACACAACTCACTGTAGTCACTGTCACTGGGTGTGGCAATTTCAATGATCAATGTCTTCTTCTCTTGGACAACTATATCTGGTTTTCTAGCATCTATCTTTTGAATTGCTGGTAATGGATGATCCCATGTGATGTAGGCTTCATCATTTTCTATGATGCTTTGTGGCTCATGTTTCCAGTGTTTTTCAGCCACTTCACTACCATAATGTTTGCACAATGCCCAGTGCAACAGCCACATTATTATGCTTTTCAGTATGCAGTCCTTCTGCCGTTAGTATGTCATGACCAGCAACGAGGTGTGCAACTGTTTGCAACTGTTTTACAAATCCTACATTTGTCTGTTTCTCCCACATGTTCAATGGACTTTGTAAACCAACGTGTACATAACCCACTATTTTGGGCTGCCAATATTAACCTTTCATCTCTTGGTTTGAATTCACCTCTCCTTAACCATTCCTGCTTTTGTTCCTGATCAGCATGAGATTCTTCCAGAAGATTTCTGTACTTGCAACTATATTTATGCATTTTCCACATTTCTTGCCTTCTCAATTAGTCCTTCACTTTATATTCTTTTGTTTTTTGGCACATGCAGTTGCTGTCTGATTTTTTATTGATTTCCATTCCTGCTTGACGCTGATATGCTTCTGCTAGCTTAAGCAGGGAAGTCATCTTAGACTTATTCTCCTCATGTTTTAAAACTTTCACTGCATTTGGGTCTTGTGAGGTTAGCAGATATGTGGAGTCCCACGATTGCAGATCTATATATGTAATCAATTTCAAGGAGGATAATCCCTTCTTCAGAATGGGGAATATACAATCTTGGTATGCACTGATTTTTTTATAAATCATTTGGTGAGCATGAAGCATCCTTTTTGATTTCCTGTGTAATCTATTCAACACTTTTTGGGGTCAGTCAAACACTCCAACAATAAGTTAGGACAGGAAGAGCAAACTGGTTTATAGCATGGATTTTGTTCCTAGATGTCAACACTGTTTTCAGGATTAATTTAAGTCTTCTAAAGTATTCCTTACTAAGTTTTATTGGGATTTGATCATGTTTTATTGTTGATCCTTTATCAATTCCCAAATATTTGTACACTCCCTCTTGCTGAAGTTCTTTTATATCACATTCTTGTACCAAACTGATGTTTTCCTGGTGCTGCAGTTTTCCTGCTTTGAAGGTTGCTTTTGCATATTTATCAAGACTAAATGATATTCTTACATCTGAAAAATTTTTGACAACTTGAAGTTGTGCTTTCAGTTCCTCCTCTGATGAGCTATACAGTTTTAAATCATTGACAAAGAAAAGATGATAGGTCTTTACACACTGTTGCTTTCTAGGAGACAAATTATAGGGCGATACAGAGTAGCAGTGGTGAGAGAGTCACCCTGAAGTATTCCCCGTTGAATTTTTATCCCTGGAATAATAATTTGTCCTTTATCATGAGTTAGTTGCAAAGTTGTCTGCCACTGTTTCATGGTCACTGTCATGTAGTTGATCAGCATAGGGTGTATCTTATACATTTTTTAAGTGCTCTTTTATCCATGTATGTGGGATACTATCAAATGTTTTTTTGTAGTCAATCCATACAGTACTTCAATTCTTACCCATTTTACAGTTCTCCACTATGACTTTAACAACAAATGATCCTTTGTTCCAAATGAATGTGGGTTTTCATGCCATTTCAAGGAATGTGAGTTTCAAGGGCAGAGAAGTTTACTGCTCATGCTAAGTCTGCTTTCATTGCAAGACAGTATTGTTTATTTAGCAAATGGCCCGCTGTTTGTCTGAAACTCAGGTGTCTATCATTATTTAAGTTTTACAGTCCTCATAAATTTGCCAGATAATCACACACGAGGAAGAGACCAAAAATAGGACACAAAATCAGGGACAGTCAAATATATGCCCTGATCTCTTCACCTCTTACGGCAAGAATCTGAAGAAAGTGTGAAATACTCAAAAGCATGGGCAAATTTAAAAGCAATGTATGAAGGTAAAAAAACTAAAAGGAAATACCAAAGGGCTTTGGCTGACTACATTTAAGATGACTGCAAGCTGGGAGCAGTTATTGAATCCCCAAACAACTTAACCATCATGCAGAAAGGTTTATCCCAAACAATAACTAGTGCCAGAATCATGAATTGAAATGAAACTCCAAAAATAAATCATATCCTTTGGGAAGTCATCTACTCCAGGGAACTGCCAAATTGACAATGCCCCCTGAGAACTCTGGCATTTGGGAACTTGTGTGTACAGTGACCTAACATTTCACCAACATGTCCCCAGAGTCATAAGAAAGCCTTTCTATATTGCACAGCTTATAAACAAATTGATTATGACTAGATCTACAGATGTTATTGTCCTACTTTACAAAGCCCTCATTAGATCAATCATTTTGTATAATGCCCACGTTGACATGTATCAGTCCAGCCCCATGCAACAATTGGAATACCCACAGAGATACCTTACTAAAAGGATATAAGTCCTAAACAATAGGTCTTGCATGGACCACCTCAAAGATTTATCACTATATTCAGTATCCTACAGAGTGCTTAGAGGTGACAAGTCTGGCATACAAGGTATCCTCCGACTTAATACAGATGGACCAACTGAACATCAGCAAGTCAAATGGAATCAGAAATACTCAGTCAAGCTATCTAAACCAAATGTTGTGGAGAGATGGATATATATATATATCATAAAGGCTACCACTGTTCCAGAAAAACATCCATTCAAGTAAAACAAAGCTCATCCCTGTCCATATTCAAACGCAACTTGGATCTAAGGATGGGTAACAGAAAATGTACTCCAGGATTGCCTCTCATGCCACTAATGGATAGAGGCAGTTCCTAAATGCTGCATCCCTTACATGGGTCCCCTCAAATTATCTATCGTATGATCAAAGTTATTCTCACTAGGGCTAATGAAATATACAATTATCAACCATGTAATTCAGGGAAGTAGTTGACATCTTGCTGTGTACTACTGCCTAAGAATTCTTTTCTTGCCTGCACTTTCACCTCACCATGCTATGGTTCTTAGTGGGGCTGCTGCTGGGCCCTAGAATAAATAAAATACTGTAACAAACATAATTAAACCATGTAATAATATGTAAATATTTTTATTTTATACTGACTCATATAGTTCAATCAGACTTTGTGATAGCATAAACACAAATCCCAGTTTCTGTCTTGTTGTAATTAAATTACTTCTAAGCAGCATTGCATAAGTATTAACACCAAATAAAACAAATTGTCTTCTTTTTCATCTACCTGAATAACACTTGATTAACATAACAATAGCATTAAATATGATAATTCATTTATTTAAGTTCTATATAATTCGTCCACATCCACTAACCTAAATTAATAGGAGCTGTGGGATTATATACCCTATTTCAAAACAACTCCCCCAGCGCACCAAACATAAGCTTTGTTTTACATTCATCTGCATGAATGCTTTAGGATTATAAAAAGTCAAAAGTAGACTAACTCTTCACTGATAATCATTTTAAATTAACTACTATCAGTATCTGAAATTCTTAATCATCACATAAGGGTGGCATTTTCCAAACCCTATTTCATTAATGAACATAAGGACAACCATTACCTTAGTTAATAAGGCTATGAATGTGACCAGAGTTAAAAGCATAAAAAAGTCTGATTCATTTACTAATAAGTAGGACAATATAACCTCAAATACAAGAACAGAGTTACAGGCAAGCTGTTTCTAACTTTAGAGGACTTAAACCACTTCAGGAAAAAGTCAGAGCTATTGTAAAATACCTCTACCAGAGATAAATAAGGACTTCTGTAGTTTTTAGCTCATGGAATAGAATCTTCAGAGTTTATTTTCAATCTGTTTGATGTAAAAGTTTATTGAACAAAATGTGGAAGGGTACTGCAGTGCGAAGCAGGAATAACATAAAAGTACTAAATAAATTCCTTAACACAAACATTAAAGTACTTTGATGTGTATAACCCATTTACATTACATCAAGGTATAACTTTCATATCACAGTGTAAAAAATCCCAGCATAACCATTATAGCCTTACCTTAACACATATATAACATATTAGATACCCATTTCCTGAAACGTATGTACACTGTGTAAGACCTTATTCGGCAAACGTTTTGTCAAATAACAGTTCACTTAATTCTAAGAGAGAGAGAGAGAAAGTGCTCTAAATTAAAACATGTACATGGATAAATGGAATATCTTGAGTTTTCTTTCTTTTTTTTTTTTTTGTGCAATACATGAAATATCTTGTAATGCAGGATTAGGGAGCACCATTTAATCCATTAGTGGCTCTGTGCAACACACAATACCCTTGGCATATTATATGCCTGCTTACTAAATTGCAAGTAGGCCATCTTACCAGGTTAGAAACTACAATTCCTGAACTGCGGGTTTATTTGTATAATAATATGGTAATAAACCTTTCCAATATTAAATGGTAATTGTTTATGCCAGTCATGTGGTGCAGTAAATAATTCTGCAAGAAAACATCCTATTGCATATCGCTCAAGAGCATATGTTGACTGTTAAGGAAGATATGATATCTGTTAAATGGCAGTCTGGTACCTCAACCTTTCTACCTACCCCAACCAGGGTTCCCCAGGGATCCATTCTTGGACCACTGCTCTTTAATGTATTTATCAATGATTTTCATACTGCGATTCCAAACAACAAAATAGTGCAATATGCAGACAACTCCACCCTAGTCTGCTCTGCTCCCAGCCTCCCTGAGCTTCAGGCAAAAACCCAATTGCCTTTTCCACCACTGAGAACTGGATGCTCCAAAACCATCTCTCCCTTAATGCCAACAAATCCAGAATTCTTCTATTCTCCCACTCAAGATCTCTCCAAATTGATAAACAATACTTCAATATCATCAGCCAGGCCAACTCCACTATAGAAGTCTCATCCACTGCCAAACTACTTAGAGTTACCATTGATGAACACCTAACATTCAATACGCATGTCCAACTAAACATTAAAAAAACTCACAAGAAGCTTGGCATGCTATATAGAAATGCCCATTTTCTCTCTCTGTCCACAAGGCAAACTCTTGCCTCCACCTACTTACTACCATCACTACTATACGGTGCCCCGCTTCTAACCAATCTATCTAACTCCATCTCCTCAAAATTAGAAATCTGCTACAACAAAATCACTAAATTCACTACTAAATCTAAATACCCTCTCATCACTGCACCTCTCTTCATATTCTAAATTGGTTAGAGCTTCCTAATTATCTCAACTACCTTCAACTGACCACAGCCCACAAACTAATCTTTAAACCCACTGCATGCCCTGCTCTAACAAACATATTACCCTCCTACACCCCACTTAGTCCCCTTAGATTTGCCCAACAAAACCTACGCTCTGTATATAAACCTAAACGTCCCCCCGGCCAGCTTCTCCTTTCCCACTCACTTGCCAAAAAATGGAACTCTCTTCTATCCCTGCTAAGAATCACCTCAAACTCTGAACTCTTCAAATCCCAGCTCCATTCCCACCTCGCCCAGACCCAAAAATGCAATTGTACTTTTCCTACCTAATTCCCTTAACTTCTACACTTATCTGTTCTCCCATCTGTACCTTTACTCTTGCTGTTCCCTCTTCTGATGACCCTCTTGTGTCAATCGCATTATAAATCTAAATCCGTGAACAGCTTCCTGTAATTAATGCTTACACTTTCCTATCCTAATCTCTGCTACTCGCTCTCCTTGCTATTAGCTCTTCCACTTCGTATGCTTACTATGTAATGCCCTTCTCTCTCAATTCTTATGTTTTCTATATGCTTAAATCTATGTATAACTGTATAACTTCTGTTTCAAAATGCATAATTCTTTCTTGTGATGGAACATACCTTAAGTGCTGCACACACAAGTCCAAATCCAAAAAAAAGAGGCAAAAGCTCTTTCTGGTCACAAAAATGTACAAATCTTGTCCACACTAGCAATCTGGATAACCCTTGTCTCTACGCTCCGCTGCGCAACTGTCAGCGGTTGTAAAGGCGGGAGATGCAGTTTGAGGAGGAATTGAGGCTTGCTCGTCATATGCATCATATGATTGCAACCTCCAATAGCATATCAGCATCTCCTCTGGCTCAGAACCTCTGCGATGCAGGTTTAACGAAAAAAAGAAAAAGAAAAGTAAACCAAGTCCAAAAAGAAGCACCAGTAGCCGCAAAGAGTCAAACGGATTGGGAACCTTTTTACATGTAAAATCACTCCAACACTGTGACACCATAAAACAAAAAGAAAATCCAAAGTAAGTTGAAATTGAAAAATGTGCGGTTTTGCTAGTACATTTTTCGATTTCAACACACATCATTCATCATCAGATAACTTAAGAAAATCCAGGGGGGTGCAAGTGCACCCCCTTGCACCTGCCTGCGGGCGTCCTTGGGCAGCATGGACACTACTGATGAAGCACCATGTTGGCCAGTCAAACAGTGATGTTATAACTAATGATGGCTGCTAACAGTCAGTATAAGTATGCACTGTCCCTTGTGGAAGGTATCTGATACTGATGTTATAATTACCGATGCCCAGTACCTGTCAGTATAAGTACGCACTGTCCCATATAGAAGTTGTCTGACAGTGATGTTATAAATACTGATAAAAATTTCAGTATAAGTACGCACTGTCCCATATAGAAGTTTTCTGACAGTGATATTATAAATACTGATAAAAATTTCAGTGTAAGTACGCACTTGTCCCATATAGAAGTTGTCTGACCGTGATGTTATAAATACTGATAGAACTTTCAGTATAAGTACGCACTGTCCCATATAGAAGTTGTCTGACAGTGATGTTATAAATACTGATGCTCATGTAAGACCACATACAAGGTCTAACCCCACTGTGTACAGGTCCTTACGAATCACTACGAGTTTTGTATACAGTTATACATCCTATCCCTCCTCAGTGCAGAAAAGGTTTATGAAGACTCCACAGTGTACATAACAACAATATGTTATAAATCTATAATGTTGTATCCCCTTGTTTTTTGTGTTACACCGACCAGTCCTATCTCATACCTGTACAGATTAGAATACATGATGCAGTTTGATGATTTTCACTTAGATAAAACTCTCCTTTCGACGCGATTAATGTGCACTGCTGATTTATCTGTTTCCCATGAACTGATAATGCACAGAAGGATGTGATGTTATACCACATGACTGTAGGGCTAGTGATCATAGCAAGGCACATAGTGCACCTTTCACACTGCTCAGACTGTGCAGATATGTTTATTAAATGCTACCTGTTCTCATGATGACATGCATTTTGTACATGACTATATATGTCGATTACTAATATGCATTACGTCTTCCTCATGTTGTTTACAGAAGTCAACGAATCCAACACAGGCTGCGCAGACAGTGCTGCAACTGTTTCAGAAGCCCCTCACCCAATACAAGAAAGAAAAAAGTAACAGACTGTGACACTTGCACCCTCTGTATGCCTCTTCCTCCTCCTCCTCCTGTATCATGCATGGACAAGGATGATGATGGCACACGTGACTGATGCCATCACCAGTGAAACTGATAAGATAAGCGCACAACTTATAGAACAGGGTGTTGTTCTTCCAGACATCCCTCCCTCAGTATCTGACAGCACAGAAATAACAGACCGGACAGCTATTTCTTGTCATACACATCCTCTTCTATCAGGGTGGGAGTTGTGTAGGGAAAAGGATGAGGCCAGTACAACAGTAGATGGTATGTTTTATTTCATGCATTGACTTTTACTAACAACAAGATTACCTGATTGGAAAAATATACAGTGATTCTTATAAACACACAGACACATAAACCAGAATATGTATGCAAAGATGTACATATATGTATAATGTTTGTATATACATAAACATATCTCGTTTGCCCTCTCTGTCTCTCTCTCTCTCTCTCTCTATATATATATATATATATATGTATATATCTGTGCATCATAATAATAAAATAGCATTGTATTTTCTCATGGAAATTTGCAAGTCTCATAATGTGTGTTTCACAGCACTCACACTTTACCATACATTTTAACTTTCTGTATCATTATCAAGACATGTGCTTTACACATAGTTATATATTTTGCTGACTAATGAACATTCTCATTCACAGAAGTGAATTGTACCAGTACAAACGCAACTGAAGAAATGAGCACAGAAACTAATGACAGATCTGAAGTTGTTCCTTCTACCCTTATCCAAAAAACAGTAAGGGTACAAACACCAGGAAGGAATGTTGATCCCGACACCCTTCCGCTATCACCCCTGGATAAGGAACAGAATGACAGAAGAACGGATGGTAAGTCATACTGCATACATGGTCTTTTCCTGTTAGCAGAATTAGGTAAACAGACTGTATACAGATATGCATGTTTGTGTTTAAATATATGTGCATTTCTCTTACTAATTCTCATCTCTCTGCCTTTCTTATGTTCACAGGATTGATTGACTCCAACAAAGACAAGAGTGATACAAGTGCAGAAGATACTGACCAAGATGATGTTTGTAGTCCTCCTCCATCCAAAAAGAAAAAGTGTGGAAAGTTTAGAAAATGTATTCTGTTCTGTAGAAAATTTTTTTCTGCCTTTCAGTAATTTTCTTGAATAAACATTTATGTCATTATGCTAGAACCTTTCAGCTCTGCTCATTTGTTGTTTGTGATTATAAATAGACACTAAGTTATTAAACTCTGTACAGTTATGTATTTCTGTAAAATGTCAGAACTAAAGAAATATAGAAAATTAACATTGCAGAAGAAAGTGAATATTATTAACAAAAGTATTTGTCTTCGTATATATTCTTTTTGCAGTATTCTGCCCTATCCTCCATTTAATAAGAATGCAGTATAAAGCTGCATTGAGCTGGATATATGAGAAAAAGAGTAAACACTTCTCGGCCTTTTGGCTATGATTAAGTGTGTGCATTGAATTTACATGAACAAGTTATAATAAGCATTTGTTATTACAACTGATGTACAGAGAGCACAATGGGCCATGTCAGAAATAACCCTCGGTCTTGAATGCTACCATGATAGAGGAACATGCCTTTTGAGCAGTAAGTAAGATACCTCTGAGCTTTGACAAAGACAAAGCATAAGTTGTATTGAAATGGGACTATGCTTTCAGCACATTAGATAAAATGGAGTTACTGCAGTACTTCAGGAAAATGAAAAACTCAAGGCTGTGGACAATGGTATGAGGAAAAGAAAGACTCAAGGCTGTGGACAGTGGTATGAGGAAAACTCAAGGTTGTGGACAATGGTATGAGGAAAAGACAAATTCCAGGCTGTGGACAATGGTACGAGGAAAAGACAAACTCAAGGCTGTGGACAATGGCATGAGGGAAAGACAAACTCAAGGCTGTGGGCAATGGCATGAGGAAAAGACAGACTCAAGACTGGGGACAATGGTATGAGGAAAAGACAAACTCAAGGCTGTGGACAATGGTACGAGGAAAAGACAAACTCAAGGCTGTGGACAATGGCATGAGGAAAAGACAAAAAAAGTCAGCATGGTTCCTCTCCTTACTTTTTATCAATGCATGAGGACAGCACCCTTAAATTTTAATTTCAGTTTTTCTGCTTATTAGTAGGTGTGAAAAGCTTCACCAAAATAGTGCCAACAAACTGAAACCATCTTCCTGCAGAGTTAAGGAAAAATGACACACTATAAAAACAGAAAAAAAATCATAAATTCCTAACAGGCTAAACAAATTCATTTTCCAACTAGTCTTGCTACAAACTAATTCAGAACTTACACTTTAGCTGCTTAAACATCAAAAAGCATACATAAGCATAAACCTATGTATAAACATGTACACAATCCCATATAATTTCCCTGTATCCTTTTATAAGCCTAGCCAGAGTGTGTCGGCTTTCGCCACCCCATTGATTAATTAACTGATCCTCTGTCAAGCAGAGCCAATGAAGTGATCCCAGGGGTGTATTTTCTGTTACCCATCCACTTGTCAAGGATTCTCTTGAAGAGTGTTAGTGAGTGGCTCTGCCTGATGTAATTTGGAATTTTGTTCCAAAGCATGGGGAGTCTCTGTGACAGGAATCTATCCCTCCAGCATGTTCTATTTATTGTTGTGGTGAGGTTTAGCTCACTAGAGCGCATGGCTCGCAGTGACTTGTATTTCTTTAGGTGGAGCATGTCCATCAATTCTGAGTTGGACATGGCTTTGTAAGTCAGGCAGAGATCACCTCTGAATAAGCGATATGCCACTGAGTACAGCCAGAGTTTTTTCAATCGGGCTGCATAGGACATATGTTTGAGGACAGTAATCCTCTTGGTGAGGTACTTTTGTGGTCTTTCTAGCTGTTGGAAGTGTCTTGTGAGGTACATCCCAAATGGGGCATTGTACTCTATGATGGGTCTAATGAGTGACGAGTAGGGGGGCACTATAACCTCTTTATTTCTATATGCAAACCCTTTAGTAATTAGATGGGCCACATAGAAGGATTTCCTAACTATTTTGGCAATATGATTGTCAAAGGAGAGATTACTTTCTACCTGAGTTCCCAGATCTCGTATTACCTCTTCTGTATTAAGAGGGCTGCCACCTATGTGGTAATCCGTGGGTGTTTTGTTTTTCCTAAATGGGATGACTATGCATTTTTTTGGCATTTAGCTTGAGGCCATGATTTTGACACTAGGTGTCCGTCTCAGTAAGGCCCTTTTGGAGGATGTCCGTGTCAGCTGGAGAGTCAATTATGGCTCCCAGTTTGCAGTCATTGGCGAACTTGGTTAGCCATAGTCCTCCTGTGTTTGCCTGTACTTCTGAGAAGTATATGCCAAACAGTAGGGGTCCCAGGACCGAGCCTTGCGGGACACCACTTGTGACTGGTTTAGAGTCGGACCTGTAGCCCACTATTCTTACCGTGTGAGTTCTGTCTGTAAGCCAGTTGGCAACCCATCTCATGACGTAGGGGTTTATGTTCAGGCTGGTGAGATTTTCTGTAATACCCGAGTGGGGAATGGTGTCAAAAGCCTTGGCGAGGTTAAGGTAGGCTGTATGAAGGGGTTGGGAGGGTGGCCTAATGGTTAAGGTGCTTACCTTACAAACACAAGGTGCAAGGTGCAGGGTTTGAGTCTCACAAGGGATAATTGGCTAGGCTTAAAATGGCTCGCAAGGGCAGTTAGCTTAGTACTGATCTATGAACCTATGAACCACCTTTCCCTTGTTTATGGCCTTGGTGACTGTCTCGAAGAAGTCAACCAGGTTTAGTAGGCATGATCTGCCCTTAACAAAGCTGAACTGGGTTGGGTCAAGTGTTTGGAGGTTCCCAATGTCTTTGTTAATGAGCTCCATGATGATGCGCTCCATAGCCTTGCAGACCAGGCTAGTCAGGCTTATGGGGCGATAGTTACCAGGGTCAGTTATGGCCCCTCCTTTGTGGAGAGGAATAACCGTTGCTGTGTGCCATTCTATGGGCACATAGCCTGTGGAGAGGCTGAGGTTGAACAGCGTGTTTAGGTGGGGGGTTAGTTCGTTCTGTAGTTCGTGCAAGACGCAGCCTGGGGCACCATCTGGTCCCATTGACTCTGTGTTTTTGGCTTTTGAAAGGGCTGTTTTCACCTGTGCGTCTGTGATTTTTGTGGGCCTTTTTGGAGGTGAGAGGGGGGTGAAGTTTGCACTGAATCTATCTACTAGGAATTGGCAAGATCAGTAGGTTCAGTATATTTTGTGCTATTTTGCACTAGTTCAGTGCATATCTGCGAGTTGCCACTTAGATTCTTAACATAGCTAAAGAAGGCTTTGTGGTTATTTTTTGAATCATTGGCTGTTTTTCTTTTGAAGTTAGCCTTGGATGATTTCATGAGAAACCTTAGTTTCTTACTGGCACTGATCAGGGATGTCTTTCCTTTTTGGGATTTGCTTTTTTCTGAACTAGTTTCCTCCTTCTATTGTATAGGCTGTTTATGGCAGGAGTCCACCAAACTGGTTTCCTTCTCTTAGAGGAGTGAGTCTTGGTTTTGCTAGGGATGGCACGATCCATGTATTCTTGTAAGTGCTCATAGAGTGCATTTGTAAAGGTTTCTGCATCTTGGGCAGCGTTATCCTTTAGCGTGGGGACTGTGAAACTTACCACCTCTGTCCTAAGTAAGGTGAAGTTTGCTTTAGAAAAGTTTTTTACTGTGGTTTCCTTAGTTGGGGGTGGTGGTAGGGCGTGGACATCCAGACTGATTAGTTTATGGTCTGATCTAACCAGTGACGGGTTGACCTCCGGTGTGGAGCACCTGTCACCCATGTTGGTGATGACCAGGTCCAATGTGTTTTCACCTCTGGTAGAGGAGTTTACTAGCTGATCCAGGGCATTTGAGGTGATGAATTCCAGGAAGCGCTGGCCTGGGAGTTTGTACTCGAGTAGTTTTCCCAGTGAATGGTAGGGTAATTGAAATCACCCAATATCAGGGTGTTCGGTAGGACCTTCATGTTTTCCAGTGCCTCCAGAAAGGTGGAGTGGTGGTCCTGGGTCATGGAGGGTGATCTGTAGCAGGCCACAATTTGCATTGCAGATTTGCCCGATGTTAGTTGCACATGGATGATCTCAGAGGTATCATGCTGCGCCACTAACCTGGAGTGTAGGCATCCTTGATGAATATGGATACACTCCCCTCCCTTTGTGTTTCTGTCCGTGTTCTGTGGCCGAAACGTGTGGTATGAGTTGTAGCCCAGTAGTGCTGGGGTGCTCTCTGGAGCCTTGAACCAGGTTTCAGTTACTGCACAGATGTCGACGTTCTCCATACTGCAGAGTGCTTCGAATGCATGCATTTTGAGATTTAAACTCCTGGAGTTGAGTAGCATAACCCTCAGTTTTTTGTTAATTGTGCTGTTTACAGAGGTGGGTTTGACTTTTGAGCCTTGCCTGAAAAAGACACTATGGGGGCAGCAAGAGCCTTGGCCAGTATTCGAAAGCCTAGGGGTGACAGGTGCAAGTCGTCTCTTGTGAAGCAATGCGGCTTGTCGAGCATGTCGTCCCAGGCTGACAGACACTGGATCTCCTTTGAATGACACCAGAAGCTTAGCCAGTTGTTGAAATTGATCATTTTTTCTTTATACTGAGGTATCATTCTTGGTGAGGGCAGGATGCTACTCGGGGTCAGGGTCATACCAGCCTGGACTACATGATCAGAGAGCTCTTTCGTCAGTGTGCCTGACTATAGAGTCACCTATTACTAGTGTGTTAGGTATGTTATTTCGCCTTAAGGGCTGTGATTGTGCGGCACACTGATTTTGTGTTTTATGTGTTGTCTTGTTTGTGATGAGAGGTGCAGGTTGTTTGGGTGTCTGCTTTGCAGGTCTCTGATACTTTTGCAGGTTTTTATTTAGAGCCTCCGAGTATGATTTTGTGTATTTATGTGTATCTTTTGCCAGTGCTGTTTTAGTAGGTCTGTGTGCAGCTGGAGGTGTGGTGCAAGTGTTAACCTTCTCCTCTTGGCTGTCTGTTCCAGTCTTGGGTGGAGACAGCTTAGCTTCCAGTTTGGCTGTATAATTGCATCTCTTGCAAATGTTAGTGTTTTGTGGTAGGAGGAGAGGGTTGTCTGTGTACATGAGGCAGTTGTAACATTGCCTCAGGATACCCAGATTCACCAGCTGGACTGGAGAGTACACCTGAAATTGCCCTTTGGTCATGCCTGAATAGTAGGGTGAGCTGCTTAGTCGCTTGGTTGCTGAGGGTGAATAAAGAGCTTTGCCCTACTGGGCAATCAGTGTCAGGGTATATTAGTGCTTGCCATTAGGTCTGAGCAAGTGCTGGGCTGTAAGATGCTTTTTGAGTGCTTAGGTTGAGAGTTAGACTAGTTTCAAGGGAAAAACTGAAGAGGAGATTTAGCCATAGCTAACCAGCGCTGCCCGGTGCACAAAACCGTGCAAACAAGGTTTTTATAGTAGGGAAATGAAAGAGATAGAAATTAGCAGAAAATGGCCATTAAACTACTAACTTCTGGGCTGGAACCACTCCTCCAGGGACATATAGGTTGCTCAAAGCTCCCCTCTCTCACAGGTGAACAGAAAAACTTCCTTCTATCCAAGTAAGGTATGGACAACTCAGAAACTAGTATCACAACCCTGAATTCAGCACTATCCAGAAAAGTGGACTATACTAACTCAGAAAGGCGGGAAACAAGGAATTTTTTCAGAAAATTCATGATAATGCAAAACCTGTTATTCTATTATCTTTCTAAGTTTGTAATAGCAATATTTAAAAATCGTCCCTATTTTTGGGCCTTTGTCCCACTTTTATTAATGGTCTTGTCCAGATTTCTTGCTGTAACAGGTTGAGAGGTATGTAAGAGAATAAATAAAAAGCCTGAAGGAAAGAAAGAAAAAAAATACTGTAGACATAGACTAAAACTTATGGCGAAAATATTGTAGAAGTAGAGGTTTTAGAAAGTGTTCCACAAATTATTTACGGAGTTCAGAAATATCAACTGCAGTTGCTTTTCTTACAGGTTCATAGGTAATTACTAGGCAAGCTGCCCTTGCAGGCCATTTTAAGCTTAGCAAATTTCCTTTTGTGGACTAATATTAACCTATAGAGATTAGCATTACTCATCCTGTGATTGCTAATTATATGTTACCCTTAATGAGAATAACTGAGATCATACCATAGATAATTTGAGGAGAACAATGCATAGGATAAAGAATTTAGGAGCTACCCCTGTCCATTAATATAGTACAGGGTTCAGCCCTGGAGTAAATTTTCTGTTTCCTATCCATAGATCTCAGTTACAGTTGAATATGAAAGCAAAGAAGCAAAGTGGATCAGGGTAGATTATAAAATATTCCCAGCAAATGGAATCAAAAGCCTTCTGAAAATCAGCAACAATAGCTACCGTTGGGTGGCAGACATTTGTACGGGCCTGCATGTGCAACATAAATGTATTAAGTTGCCTTCACTCGACCCACCTTTGATTATTTCTGCCTGAGAAGGCTGTATAATTTTTGAGAGAATAGTGTACATATAACTGGTCACTTTTTTACATATAACTTTTATTTTATTGAGTGGTGGTTGAGCACAGATCCCAGAGGATCATTTTCAAGTCCTTCCCTGGTTTGGACAGGATTGTAACTTTTTCTTTTGCAGCTTTTTGGCCTTGCTGCCAGATGACCATCAGACTCTCTTAAAGGCTATGCCTGACACTAGGGCAGTAACAGGGGGACAGAATCCTCAAAATCATTGGAAAGCTGTAGGAACCTAGGTGACTATCTTCCAGAAATTATTAAAAGACATATGTGTAGGAGACTTAGGACAGTCAAGTGTCTAAACCAGGAATGTCATCACATGAGAAGCACAGATTAAAGCATTGTCACAGGTTCTGCATGCACTTACATGAATGAATGTGAATAAAGACTGCATTTTGGGGGTCAAGACATGGCTGAACAACTATTTCAAGGACAGGCACCTTACTTAGAAGAATAATGGTTTGTCAAGTGCTTGGATTAATTTTTCAACATAGACATTGCAGAGAAGCATAACTGGGCACTTCACTCCTAAGGTGCCACACTTTGATTGTGACATTAAACCAATGAACCATCTGCCGAATTTGATTGTAACTCAGGTGGATGTAAAAGATCACATGGTGCTTATTAGAAAAAAAGTATAGGAGTTTTTCTGGCGCCCTTTTCAAATTTCCCATATTCAGTATGAATGCAATGTTAGGTGTTCACTGAATATAAATTATGACTTCTTGTGTGTACAAACCAGCCAGCAAAGAGTAAATAAAATAATTTGAGCTAACCAAGAAATGAGACACAAAAAATAGGAAAAACGTCTTACGTCTCTCACAGAATATCTATTTAGGTAATGCGGATTCAGACAAATAGAACATGGTCAAGAAAAAGAGCAAGGTGAAATTAGAAAAATCTAAAAGGACAAGGCAGAAAAAAAGGAGCTCTGTGTGCCAGAGCCCAAAACTCTCAGCAAAATGCAACCAGAAACAATAGCTTTATTAGAAGAACATCAGGGAGATGGCATGGCAGGAACGGAAACGTAGTTCAGGAAAACATGACATAACAGGGCACACAGTTGTCAGTATGAATAGATTAATAAACTAGTGAGAGGTGTGGCTTTCATAATATAAATGAGGAATCAAAGAACAAAGGAAACAAAGTGGATCACACAAGAGACTAGATAGAGTGCCGTACTTCATCAATGTTGTATATTCACCCGCTTTTCAAAGCAAAAAGGGGAATAACGGCTGTAACGTGCTGATCGTGGAGAAATGAGGGACGGTGTTGTTCATAGGTGATACGTGTTAAATGAAACACCTTGGAGACACCCATAGGTAAAACCAGAAACATTCCTAAAGTTCTATAAGATCAGGCTTCAGGCATCGTGTAGTTTAACTTAAATCAAGAAGAGACATTAAAGCTGATGCCTTCATATGAAGAAGGAGACAGTATGAGACAGGTACCTCATATCTGGAAATGACAGCCATTAGGAGCACATGGTCACTAAGGTAATATAAAAATCATTACTTACCAGTTTACAAGCTGATATCATTATAGCTAGCAGTTTATAATCAAATTACCAGACATAATTTCCAATTAGGAATTTTAATGTTTAAACCGTTTTAATATTAAAGCTAATGCTGTTTTCGTATTCATTCCTAAAACAGTACACATTTTCTTTAAAACCTGCAGGTGGCATCCTAATCCCACCTCCCTTGTTAAACATTTTAATAAAACCTCTGCCATTTATTGTTACATAAAGTTTTAACCAATATTTTTATTTAAACTTTAAAGCCCATTTTATACAATTCATGTTCCCTTATTCTCAGTATATATTAAAAATAATTTCACTATATCTACTATCTATCTCTCTCTCTCTCTCTCTATATATATATATATATATATATATATTGGGTTTATATCATATTGTCAAATACTTACTTTGTCGCATCGCTATTTATCGAACCCACTTTGTCGAAAACTCTCTGCATCAAACAGCCGTTTCATCAACCTTTTTCATAGGGAAAAGCAATGGCTGTCCAACCTAGTGTCCATCACTAAATTCTAAAAATGTAAAACTCACTCAAGTGGGGGCGCTTCACCCCCATGCCCTCACACCCACCTAACTAAATACACCAACTCAGAGATCACACTGCAGTGGGGAAAAGGGAAAATCCCCAATGATGGCCAGCCTTTGTTTTTCCTTATGAAAAACTTTGATGAAACGTTCATTCAATGAAGAGAGGTTTCGACAAAGTGGGTTCAATACATAATGATTCGAAAAAGAAAGTATTCGACAATATACACTCATCTATCTATCTATATATGATTATAGGATGGTAGATAAAAATATAACTTAATAGAACATAAAACAGCCGATACTTAAGTAATTTCCAGAGGTGAAAGGTTTGATTCCCTCGACCTCCATTGCCTGACTGTGGGACTCTGAGCAAGTTACTTAATCAGACACTGCTCCTGGGCTGAGTGTGACAAAGCTCTATGGAGATCACTGCTATACCCTGGAAAACAAACAGAAATAAATAAGTAAAGTACAAATACTCCATGGTCGGGCTGAACATTTAAATATTACCCCATCCATAATAGTCAAGGATGATAAACCAGGGATGAATTTGAGGTTTCTCATCCATTTATCAAGATTGCATTTGAATAGAGTAAACAAAGTACTTCGCTTTATGTAAAGGGGAAGACAATTTCAATTAAGTGGTATTCTCTGTGATACATATCTCCCACTAACTTGTTTTATTTCTGTTGCAAAAGAAATTGAGATCTCTTGAGTGGATGTTTATTCCACCATTGGACTTGTAGATGTGCAGTAGATCAGAGAGGATAGGATATACTGAGGATATGTACATGGGACAGAGATGGCCTTTCAGTAGCCTATATCACACTGAGAAGAGGGACAAGGCTTTGAGACGGTCAGTGAAGTTTTTATGATTTACACATTGGATTTTCTTGGCGAGAGAGCATTGTGGTCATTCAAGTTGTGTTAAGTGTTTGGACAGGTACATATCAAAGTGGACATTATACACAAAAATTGGTCTAATAAGTGGCAAATACAGTGGAATGATCACATCCATAGACCTAGATGCCATACCCTTACTAATAGGCTGCCCAATAAAAAAGACTCTCAGTGGACTCATGCTGATAGAAGGATAGTTTGTTGTCCCCGAAGGTTCTTTGGTCAATTTTCATGGGTATGTTGCCAATGTGATAGCTACAGGGGACATCATGCTTGCAGAATAAGACTATTATACATTTTTTTGGCAATAGTGTTAGTCCATGGTTATCACACAAATTATGTGTTAGGGAAAGCTTATTTTGGAAGATCTTGGTGTACTCTACAGAGTTTATGATGTACAAAATTTACAGTCAACTGCAGCCTTGCTCAACCACAAAATCTTTACATTATATAGGTTCATAGGTTCATACTAGGCTATCTGCCCAAGGGCATTTATAAGCCTAGCCCAGAGTTTTGCGGCTTTCGCCACCCCTTTAGTTTGAAGAAAACTATGCCCATTATTTTGCTGTGCCTCTGTCAAGCAGTGACACTGAGGTAATCCATGGGGTATATCTGCGATCTCCCATCCATTGGTCAAGATTTCTCTTGAACAAGGCCAGCGAGGTGCTCTGCCTCACATGTACTGGGATTTTGTTCCACAGTATAGGGAGTCTCTGGGTGATGAATCTGTCCCTCCAGCACGTCCTATTAATAACCGTGTCAAGGTTTAAGTCTCCCGCCCTTGTAGTTCTGAGGGATCTAGATTTTTTGAGGTGAAGCATGTTCATCAAATCTGGGTTTGACATGGCCTTGTATGTCAGGCACAGGTCACCTCTGAGCAAGCGGTGGCATTGAATAGAGCTGGAGTTCTTTCAGTCAGGCAGCATAAGACATATTTTTGAGACCCTTTATCCTTTTGGTGAGGAACTTTTGGGGCCTTTCCAGCTGCTGCAGGTGTCGGGTTAGATACATTCCGAATGGGGCATTGTACTCAATCATTGGTCTGATGAGTGATGAGTACAGAGGGACGATGACCTCCCTTGATCTAGATGTGAATCCCTTCGTGATCAGGTGGGCAATGTAGAAGGTCTTCCTAACTACTTTAGCAGCGTGAGTGTCAAGCGAAGGTTACTGTCAACCTGGGTCCCCAGATCCCTGATAACTTCTTCTGTGCTCAGTGGATTACCACCTATATGGTAGCTAGGGGTAACCTTGTTTTTTCTGAAGGGTATGACTATGCATTTCTTGGCGTTTAACTTTAGGCCATGGCTCTGGCACCAGTTATCCATTTCTGTGAGACCCTTCTGAAGGATATCTGTGTCAGATGTGTTTTCGACTATGGCGCCCAGTTTGCAGTCATCTGCAAACTTTGTCAGCCATAACCCTCCTGTGTTTGCTTGTACTTCAGAAAAGTAGATGCCGAACAAGAGTGGGCCCAGGACTGAGCCCTGTGGGACACCACTTGTGACAGGCTTTGAGTCTGACATGGCGCCAGCAACTCTGACCCTGTGGGTTCTGTCACTTAGCCAGTTTGCAACCCATCTTGTGATGTATGGGTTTACATTTAAGCTGATGAGTTTTTCAATGATACCCGAGTGGGGTATTGTGTGAAAGCCTTTGCCAGGTCGAGGTAGGCTGTATGGACTGCCTTTCCCTCATCAATGGCCTTGGTGACTGTTTGAAAAAGTCAACCAAGTTTAAAAGACATGATCTGCCTTTGACAAAGCCAAACTGTGTTGGATCCAAAGTCTGCAAGTTCCCTATGTCTTTATTTATGAGTTCCATTATGATCCTCTCCATGGCTTTGCAGATCAGGCTTGTCAAGCTGATGACGGTGGTAATTTCAGGGTCGGTGGAGGCACCGCCTTTGTGAAGTGGGACCACAGTTGCCGTGCCACTCCTTGAGTGCGTATCCTGAGGTGAGGCTAAGATCAAACAGCTGTCCTAACTGCGGGTTTAATTCCTCATTGAGTTAAGTGGAGCACACAGCCGGGGACACCATCTGGTCCCATGGATGCTGTGTTTTTAGCCTTGGAGAGAGCAGTTCTCACCTGGGCGTTAGAGATGTTTGAGGGCTACAATTCTCTGGTATAGATATCTGTCCTTTTGGGGGAGAGAAGTTTGCACTGAACCTGTCAGCCAGTATGTTGGCAATGTCTGTAGGTTCAGTAATTTTCACATCATTTTGAACTAATTCTGAGCATATCTGGGAGTTTCCTCCCAGGTTTCTAACATAGCTAAAGAAGGCCTTATGATTGTCTTTTGAGTCCTTAGCGATTTTCTCTCAAAATTTGCCTTGGATGATTTTATGAGGCTCTTAGTTTTTACTTATAATGATCAAAGGTGTCTTACCTTTTAAGGATTTTGCTCTATCTTGTAGTAGCTTCCTCCTTTTGTTGTAGAGCTTGTTTATGGCTGGGGTCCACCAGACTGGACGCTTGCCTTTGGTACAAAGAGTCTTTGTTTTGTTTGGGATTGCCTGATCCATGCAGTCCTGTAGGTGCTGGTAGAAGGCATTTGTAAGTGATTCAGCGGCTTGAGTAATGTTTACCACCGGCTCGGGGACCTTAAAGGAGACCACACTAGTCTTTAGAAGTGTGAAGTTGGCTTTTGAGAAGTTCTTCACTGTGGTCTTTTTTATCTCAGGTGGGGGCGGGATGAGGACCTCCAGTGAGATTAGTTTATGATCTGATCTCACCAGTGAGGGGTATACTTTCGGTGTTGAATATTGTGATCCCATGTTCGTGATGATGAGATCAAGTATGTTTTCACTCTTGTGGGGATGGTGACTAGTTGTTCCATGGCATTTGAGTTTATGAACTCCAGGAACCTTTGGGCTAGAGTGTTTGGGCTTGAGTAGTGATCCCAGTCTATATTAGGGTAGTTGAAGTCACCTAGTATGATGGTGTTTGGAGATACATTTATCCCCTCCAGTGTTTTCAGGAAAGCTATGTGAGGTTCCTGAGTTTGAGAGGGTGGCCTGTAACATGCTACAAATTGCAGAGCAGTCTTGCCTATGGTTAATTGCACCTGGATGGTCTCCGATGCATCGTGCATTGCCACCAACCTTGAGGTGTGGGTGTCCTTGATGAATATGGACACCCCCCCCTCCTTTCTTGGTGTTATCCGGATTTTGGGACCGGAACGCATGATATGAGGTAAAACCTGATAGTGCTGGGGTGCTCTCAGGAGCCTTGAACCAGGTTTCAGTCACAGCACAGACATCGATGTTCTCCATACTGAGAAGGGCCTCGAGTGCGTGCATGTTGAGGTTGAGAATTCTGGCATTGAGCAGCATTACCCTTAGTTTTTTTCCTTTTTTGTGTTCTAGGGTGGTAGGTTTAGAATTTGAGCCTTGCCTAAAAAAGGCACTATGGGGGTGGCAAGAGCCTTTGCCAATATCCGGAAGCCCAGGGGTGACAGGTGCAAACCATCCCTTGCGAAGCAGTGTGGCTTGTCCAGCATGTCATCCCAGGCAGACAGACATTGGATCCCCTTTGAATGACACCAGAGTTTAAGCCAATTATTAAAGCTGATCATCTTATCTCTGTATTGTGGCATCATTCTTGGTGAAGGTAGGATACTGCTCAAGGTTAGCTTCTGAGAATTAAATGCCACTGAGGAGTGGCCCAGTGACCAAACTCTAAGGGTATTCTACTAGTGACTGGTATTTTGGTGGAGGTAAAGCTGCCTAACCTAACCTAACCTAACCTAGTTTCCTTGGTTTTGATTGTGAGCCAGTTTGCTATCCAATGAGTTACACAGGGATTAACATTTAGCTGGGAGAACATATCAGCAATCCTGAGTATAGAATGGTGTCAAATCCCTTTGCAAGGTCTAGATATTCTGTGTGTACTGATTTTCCTTATCCATTGCTTCACGAAGAAGTTGATTGTGTTAAGCAGGCAGGATCTGCCCTTGATAAAATTGAAATGGCTTAGGTCAATAATTTGTAGGTTACCTATGTCCTTATTTATTAACTCCATAATGGTCCTCTGCTTGGCCCTTT
>NC_056736.1:568133355-568198355 GCF_019279795.1 Protopterus annectens
AGGATGACATTTTAACTGCAGTGACAAAGGACTGTGGACAATTCCCTGTCAAAATTGAGGGAACCCCTACACCCTAACCACAGGTGGCAGATACAAACCACCACAGTGATACACTGTGCACTTGAAGCCACCATGTGAAATTGTTAGTGGAAAATCCTGCTGGGATAGCATGCCACGTGGGCATGAAAGTGGTACCATGGAACCCGTGTGCTATGGGCAAAGCCTTTATTAATTGAATATGCAATGTGATGTGTGTTGTGCTTGGTGCATACGAAACCCAGACAGCATCATAATTTGTAGAAATGTGCCACAGCACGGAGGAAATCTGTATATATCTGTGTGTCATAATAATAAAATAGCATTGTATTTTCTCATGGAAATTTGCAAGTCTCATAATGTGTGTTTCACAGCACTCACACTTTACCATACATTTTAACTTTCTGTATCATTATCAAGACATGTGCTTTACACATAGTTATATATTTTGCTGACTAATGAACATTCTCATTCACAGAAGTGAATTGTACCAGTACAAATGCAACTGAAGAAATGAGCACAGAAACTAATGACAGATCTGAAGTTGTTCCTTCTACCCTTATCCAAAAAACAGTAAGGGTACAAACACCAGGAAGGAATGTTGATCGACACCCTTCGCTATCACCCCTGGATAAGGAACAGAATGACAGAAGAACGGATGGTAAGTCATACTGCATACATGGTCTTTTCCTGTTAGCAGAATTAGGTAAACAGACTGTATATAGATATGCATGTTTGTGTTTAAATATATGTGCATTTCTCTTACTAATTCTCATCTCTCTGCCTTTCTTATGCTCACAGGATTGATTGACTCCAACAAAGACAAGAGTGATACAAGTGCAGAAGATACTGACCAAGATGATGTTTGTAGTCCTCCTCCATCCAAAAAGAAAAAGTGTGGAAAGTTTAGAAAATGTATTCTGTTCTGTAGAAAATTTTTTTTTCTGCCTTTCAGTAATTTTCTTGAATAAACATTTATGTCATTATGCTAGAACCTTTCAGCTCTGCTCATTTGTTGTTTGTGATTATAAATAGACACTAAGTTATTAAACTCTGTACAGTTATGTATTTCTGTAAAATGTCAGAACTAAAGAAATATAGAAAATTAACATTGCAGAAGAAAGTGAATATTATTAACAAAAGTATTTGTCTTCGTATATATTCTTTTTGCAGTATTCTGCCCTATCCTCCATGTAATAAGAATGCAGTATAAAGCTGCATTGAGCTGGATATATGAGAAAAAGAGTAAACACTTCTCGGCCTTTTGGCTATGATTAAGTGTGTGCATTGAATTTACATGAACAAGTTATAATAAGCATTTGTTATTACAACTGATGTACAGAGAGCACAATGGGCCATGTCAGAAATAACCCTCGGTCTTGAATGCTACCATGATAGAGGAACATGCCTTTCGAGCAGTAAGTAAGATACCTCTGAGCTTTGACAAAGACAAAGCATAAGTTGTATTGAAATGGGAATATGCTTTCAGCACATTAGATAAAATGGAGTTACTGCAGTACTTCAGGAAAATGGGCAATCCATACTGCCTTCTCAAATGTTATTAAATAGGTCATGTACTTCAGATAAATGCATGCAAAATATGTAAAAAATAATGTTGTCTGCTTTTACTTCCTTGTTCCTACTGGTTATTGAATCTTTGGCACAGGATTTATCTAAGGTATCAAAGCAATTGACATCATACGTAATCCAGATAACTAGCTCTTGCCATCCATTAATGGTATCATGATAGTGCATGTTACTTCCACGTAACTGTCAAGATTTTGATTCTCTGTGGTAATCGTCTAACATTTTTCGATCTCTAAATCAACATAAATTAGTTGTCATTTAGTTATTTGGAGAATAGACAACTGAGATAAGAGGTGGCATTCATATAAAATGGGACAATTCCCGGAAATATTTAGATTTCCCCATATCAACGAACAATTGGACTAATAAAGAGCTTCGTTTTTTATAACTGTACAGGAAAACTGAGAACAAATGAGACAACAGTCTTGTCTTGCATTGCTTCTGAACAGAGATTACTTGCTGTAAAAATGTATAGTATAGTCATTGCATATCTTTTATTCCTTCCTATAGTTTGAAAAAAATATGGATTTAACCACTTTGAAAAATTGTCTGCATTCCACAGAAATCCATTCAAAAAGTAATGGATTTAACAAAATCTGGCAGTTGGCAGAGCGATTAAGGTTGCAAACATTAGATCCTGTGGCATAGGGTTTGAGTACTTCAGCCATCATTTGCTTCCTGTGTGCCCTAGAGCAAGTCACTTAACTAGATATTTTTCCCAGCTTGTCTCTGAAAAGGGACAATATGTTCAGAGAACCTACCCAGTTAACAAATTGGATTATTAAAAGACAAAACTGACTTCCTTTTGTTCTGTGTTGGTATACAATAAAATATATAGTAATTATTTTATATATGTTTAAACATCTTACATCTTGTTAAAACTGTGTATACACACAATACATATTTGTGTAACATTGTGTACAGGATGGATAAACAGATAGATTGATAGATAGATAGATAGATAGATAGATAGATAGATAGATAGATAGATAGATAGATAGATAGATAGATAGAAAGTTGCTTTTGTGCTGGGACCTTGCTGCAGAGGGTCCTTTTGGTAACCATTTGATATTCTGAGACTCAGTGCAAGTCCCAGAATAGTGAGACTGAATGGTTGAAAATGTGGACTTACATATTAATGTGTAAGGCAGAGTCCTTTCTGTAAATATTCCCTTTTCTCTAAGGTATGATCATCTGAGAGTTACTATGTATAAGTACAGGTGGTGTGGGAGACATGCCTCTTGTAAAAACAGCTTTAAATTGAAAAGCAATGTTCCACATTCTCTGTTCTCCTGTATTTTCTGACTTTTTCATAACTCAACATTTGATGAGTCTTAGAATTATAATAGGGAGCTGCTCCTTGGACCAGCCCACCTGTCCAGACAGTTAACAAATGAAATAAATAAATAAAGCAGTTTTATTCAAAATATTGTTTTATTGGTTTGGTCCTATATATAGAAGGACTCACTGAAGATTCGTTTTGCCTACAATACATCTTATATGACATGATTGTACATACAATCCAGATATTTAAGAGATGACAAATTGCATATATTTAATTCTAAAACATATAAAACATGTTTCTTAATTATTTATAGCTCTAAGTATATGCTCTTTCTCATAATTCAATTAAAAGCTACAATAGATCATATTATATTTCCCATATATATATATATATATATATATATATATATATATATATATATAAAATATTAAGAAATACTGGGAAGCTAGTTAACAGTCTGCAAATAAGATATAAATGAATGGAAAGTTGCTACTCATTATTCTGTTCATCTCAAATTAAAAAGAAAAACAAATAGTATACAGTAATATTTGTCTTCTAATGCAGTCAGATATTTCATTATGTTAATATACAGAGCTGTTCAGGCATACCAGAAATCATGGGTGCCATGAAAAATCTAAGGACAACATTCATTACGTAGGTAGTAAGTCATTAAAATAAACATTATACCTTCTAATAAACTCTCAAAGTATTATCTGGGTCTGTCAATGAGGACGCTACTAAATGAAACATCTTATAATCTGAAGTCTGTCCAAGAAAAAAGAAAAAATAGACAATTGATATCAACAAAACCAAGAGGCTGTAAGTAGATGCCTTTGAGGAGAAACGTGTCTGGTTTTGGACAGTTTATCAGCAAAGAATCATATAAGTTCATCGTGAATAGCAGCGGTTAAGTTTCCTTGAATCATCAGATGAGCTGAGATATGTGGACATGGGTGCAGAATGCTCCATTACTACAGCATGTACACAAAAAGACACCACGGAAAAGACACACTTTTACAAAATATTTGAGAGAAAAGGATGAAAGTGAGCTGCAGCTACACTGTCTCACATCAAAATAAACAGCTATTTATTTGGGCTTTATTTATTTTATTCCCCAGTATAACCTGAGCCAGAGACAATGAGACAGTGACAATTAATTACAGGGGAGGAGATGTTTAAACTGCAAAAGCACATACATGCTGAGGCAAATTTCAGAAGGCAGAAGATTTTATGCAAAATGAAAAATTAAAATGCACGAACGCAAGCATTCACACACACACACACACACACACACACACACACACACACACACACACACACACACACACACACACACTCACACACACAAACAATCTGCCATATGGTGTAACAGACTGTGGCAAGAGGAAATTTAAATGAAGAATTTTTTTTGTTATCTAAAATGCATGTACATTTACATCTATCCCCCGGGTGTTTTCTGAGTTTCTAGCTGAGGGGTTTCTACCTGATGTTTGTAATATACTGACATAGAGTAGTCCTTGAAGCTGAAGAAAATTTACAGGAAGACGTCCTACCTACGAGATGTTTAGAGGAGTGAATTATAATGTGCCTGAGGAAGTAGGGGGCTGGAAGGAAACTGAGGGAGAAAACAAGCCATGTGAAAAGCTTAAAGATGGTATACTCAAGACTGTGGACAATGGTATGAGGAAAAGACAGACTCAAGACTGTGGACAGTGGTATGAGGAAAAGACAGACTCAAGGCTGTGGACAGTGGTATGAGGAAAAGACAGACTCAAGGCTGTGGACAGTGGTATGAGGAAAAGACAGACTCAAGGCTGTGGACAGTGGTATGAGGAAAAGACAGACTCAAGGCTGTGGACAGTGGTATGAGGAAAAGATAGACTCAAGGCTATGGACAATGGTATGAGGAAAAGACAGACTCAAGACTGTGGACAGTGGTATGAGGAAAAGACAGACTCAAGGATGTGGACAGTGGTATGAGGAAAAGACAGACTCAAGGCTGTGGACAGTGGTATGAGGAAAAGACAGACTCAAGGCTGTGCACAGTGGTATGAGGAAAAGATAGACTCAAGGCTGTGGACAATGGTATGAGGAAAAGACAGACTCAATGCTGTGGACAGTGGTATGAGGAAAAAATAGACTCAAGGCTGTGGACAATGGTACGAGGAAAAGATAAACTCAAGGCTGTGGACAATGATACGAGGAAAAGATAAACTCAAGGCTCTGGACAGTGGTATGAGGAAAAGACAAACTCAAGGCTGTGGACAATGGTATGAGGAAAAAGCAAACTCAAGGCTGTGGACAATGATATGAAGAAAAGACAGACTCAAGGCTGTGGACAATGGTATGAGGAAAAGACAAACTCAAGGCTCCTGACAATGGTATGAGGAAAAAACAAACTCAAGGCTGTGGACAATGGTATGAGGAAAAGACAAACTCAAGGCTGTGGACAATGATATGAGGAAAAGACAGACTCAAGGCTGTGGACAATGGTATGAGGAAATGATAAACTCAAGGCTGTGGACAATGGTACGAGGAAAAGACAAACTCAAGGCTGTGGACAATGGTAAGGAAAAGACAAACTCAAGGCTGTGGACAATGGTATGAGGAAAAGATAAACTCAAGGCTGTGGACAATGGTATGAGGAAAAGACAGACTCAAGGCTGTGGACAATGGTATGAGGAAAAGACAAACAAGGCTGTGGACAACGGTATGAGGAAAAGACAAACTCAAGGCTGTGGACAATGGTATGAGGAAAAGACAAATTCAAGGCTGTGGACAATGGTACGAGGAAAAGACAAACTCAAGGCTGTGGACAATGGTATGAGGAAAAGACAAACTCAAGGCTGTGGACAATGGTACGAGGAAAAGACAAACTCAAGGCTGTGGACAATGGTATGAGGAAAAGACAAACTCAAGGCTGTGGACAATGGTACGAGGAAAAGACAAACTCAAGGCTGTGGACAATGGTATGAGGAAAAGACAAACTCAAGGCTGTGGACAATGGTATGAGGAAAAGACAAACTCAAGGCTGTGGACAACGGTATGAGGAAAAGACAAACTCAAGGCTGTGGACAATGGTATGAGGAAAAGACAAACTCAAGGCTGCGGACATTGATACGAGGAAAAGACAAACTCAAGACTGTGGACAATGGTATGAGGAAAAGACAAACTCAAGGCTGTGGACAATGGTATGAGGAAAAGACAGACTCAAGGCTGTGGACAATGATACGAGGAAAAGACAAACTCAAGGCTGTGGACAATGGTATGAGGAAAAGACAGACTCAAGGCTCTGGACAATGGCGAGAGGAAAAGATAAACTCAAGGCTGTGGACAATGATACGAGGAAAAGACAAACTCAATGCTGTGGACAATGGTATGAGGAAAAGACAGACTCAAGGCTGTGGACAATGATACGAGGAAAAGACAAACTCAAGGCTGTGGACAATGGTATGAGGAAAAGATAAACTCAAGGTTGTGGACAATGGTATGAGGAAAAGACAAATTAAAGGCTGTGGACAATGGTACGAGGAAAAGACAAACTCAAGGTTGTGGACAATGGCATGAGGAAAAGAAAAACTCAAGGCTGTGGACAATGGTATGAGGAAAAGAAAGACTCAAGGCTGTGGACAGTGGTATGAGGAAAACTCAAGGTTGTGGACAATGGTATGAGGAAAAGACAAATTCCAGGCTGTGGACAATGGTACGAGGAAAAGACAAACTCAAGGCTGTGGACAATGGCATGAGGGAAAGACAAACTCAAGGCTGTGGACAATGGCATGAGGAAAAGACAAACTCAAGGCTGTGGACAATGGTATGAGGAAAAGGCCAACTCAAGGCTGTGGACAATGGTACGAGGAAAAGACAAACTCAAGGCTGTGGACAATGGTATGAGGAAAAGACAAAAAAGTCAGCATGGTTCCTCTCCTTACTTTTTATCAATGCATGAGGACAGCACCCTTAAATTTTAATTTCAGTTTTTCTGCTTATTAGTAGGTGTGAAAAGCTTCACCAAAATAGTGCCAACAAACTGAAACCATCTTCCTGCAGAGTTAAGGAAAAATGACACACTATAAAAACAGAAAAAAAATCATAAATTCCTAACAGGCTAAACAAATTCATTTTCCAACTAGTCTTGCTACAAACTAATTCAGAACTTACACTTTAGCTGCTTAAACATCAAAAAGCATACATAAGCATAAACCTATGTATAAACATGTACACAATCCATTATAATTTCCCTGTATCCTTTTATAAGCCTAGCCAGAGTGTGTCGGCTTTCGCCACCCCATTGATTAATTAACTGATCCTCTGTCAAGCAGAGCCAATGAAGTGATCCCAGGGGTGTATTTTCTGTTACCCATCCACTCGTCAAGGTTTCTCTTGAAGAGTGTTAGTGAGTGGCTCTGCCTGATGTAATTTGGAATTTTGTTCCAAAGCATGGGGAGTCCCTGTGACAGGAATCTGTCCCTCCAGCATGTTCTATTTATTGTTGTGGTTTGGTTTAGCTCACTAGAGCGCATGGCTCGCAGTGACTTGTATGTCTTTAGGTGGAGCATGTCCATCAATTCTGAGTTGGACATGGCTTTGTAAGTCAGGCAGAGATCACCTCTGAATAAGCGATATGCCACTGAGTACAGCCAGAGTTTTTTCAATCAGGCTGCATAGGACATATGTTTGAGGACAGTAATCCTCTTGGTGACGTACTTTTGTGGTCTTTTCAGCTGTTGGAAGTGTCTTGTGAGGTACATCCCAAATGGGGCATTGTACTCTATGATGGGTCTAATGAGTGACGAGTAGAGGGGCACTATAACCTCTTTATTTCTATATGCAAACCCTTTAGTAATTAGATGGGCCACATAGAAGGATTTCCTAACTATTTTGGCAATATGATTGTCAAAGGAGAGATTACTTTCTACCTGAGTTCCCAGATCTCGTATTACCTCTTCTGTATTAAGAGGGCTGCCACCTATGTGGTAATTCGTGGGTGTTTTGTTTTTCCTAAATGGGATGACTATGCATTTTTTGGCATTTAGCTTGAGGCCATGACTTTGACACTAGGTGTCCGTCTCAGTAAGGCCCTTTTGGAGGATGTCTGTGTCAGCTGGAGAGTCAATTATGGCTCCCAGTTTGCAGTCATTGGCGAACTTGGTTAGCCATAGTCCTCCTGTGTTTACCTGTACTTCTGAGAAGTATATGCCAAACAGTAGGGGGTCCCAGGACCGAGCCTTGCGGGACACCACTTGTGACTGGTTTAGAGTCGGACCTGTAGCCCACTATTCTTACCGTGTGAGTTCTGTATGTAAGCCAGTTGGCAACTCATCTCATGACGGAGGGGTTTATGTTCAGGCTGGTGAGATTTTCTGTAATACCCGAGTAGGGAATGGTGTCAAAAGCCTTGGCGAGGTTAAGGTAGGCTGTGTGAAGGGGTTGGGAGGGTGGCCTAATGGTTAATTTGCTTACCTTACAAACACAAGGTGCAGGGTTTGAGTCTCACAAGGGATAATTGGCTAGGCTTAAAATGGCTCGCAAGGGCAGTTAGCTTAGTACTGATCTATGAACCTATGAACCACCTTTCCCTTGTTTATGGCCTTGGTGACTGTCTCGAAGAAGTCAACCAGGTTTAGTAGGCATGATCTGCCCTTAACAAAGCCGAACTGGGTTGGGTCAAGTGTTTGGAGGTTCCCAATGTCTTTGTTAATGAGTTCCATGATGATGCGCTCCATAGCCTTGCAGATCAGGCTAGTCAGGCTTATGGGGTGATAGTTACCAGGGTCAGTTATGGCCCCTCCTTTGTGGAGAGGAATAACCATTGCTGTGTGCCATTCTATGGGCACATAGCCTGTGGAGAGGCTGAGGTTGAACAGCATGTTTAGGTGGGGGGTTAGTTCGTTCTGCAGTTCGTGCAAGATGCAGCCTGGGGCACCATCTGGTCCCATTGACTCTGTGTTTTTGGCTTTTGAAAGGGCTGTTTTCACCTGTGCATCTGTGATTTTTGGGACACTACACTTTTCCAGTATTTTTGTGGGCCCTTTTGGAGGTGAGTGGGGGGTGAAGTTTGCACTGAATCTATCTACTAGGAATTGTCAAGATCAGTAGGTTCAGTATATTTTGTGCTATTTTGCACTAGTTCAGTGCATATCTGTGAGTTGCCACTTAGATTCTTAACACAGCTAAAGAAGGCTTTGTGGTTATTTTTTGAATCTTTGGCTGTTTTTCTTTTGAAGTTAGCCTTGGATGATTTCATGAGAAACCTTAGTTTCTTACTGGCACTGATCAGGGATGTCTTTCCTTTTTGGGATTTGCTTTTTTTCTGAACTAGTTTCCTCCTTCTATTGTATAGGCTGTTTATGGCAGGAGTCCACCAAATTGGTTTCCTTCTCTTAGAGGAGTGAGTCTTGGTTTTGCTAGGGATGGCATGATCCATGTATTCTTGTAAGTGCTCATAGAGTGCATTTGTAAAGGTTTCTGCATATTGGGCAGCGTTATCCTTTAGCGTGGGGACTGTGAAACTTACCACCTCTGTCCTAAGTAAGGTGAAGTTTGCTTTAGAAAAGTTTTTTACTGTGGTTTCCTTAGTTGGGGGTGGTGGTAGGGCATGGACATCCAGACTGATTAGTTTATGGTCTGATCTAACCAGTGACGGGTTGACCTCCGGTGTGGAGCATCTGTCACCCATGTTGGTGATGACCAGGTCCAATGTGTTTTCACCTCTGGTAGAGGAGTTTACCAGCTGATCCAGGGCATTTGAGGTGATGAATTCCAGGAAGCGCTGGCCTGGGAGTTTGTACTCGAGTAGTTTTCCCAGTGAATGGTAGGGTAATTGAAATCACCCAATATCAGGGTGTTCGGTAGGACCTTCATGTTTTCCAGTGCCTCCAGAAAGGTGGAGTGGTGGTCCTGGGTCATGGAGGGTGATCTGTAGCAGGCCACAATTTGCACTGCAGATTTGCCCGATGTTAGTTGCACATGGCTGATCTCAGAGGTATCATGCTGCACCACTAACCTGGAGTGTAGGCATCCTTGATGAATATGGATACACCCCCCTCCCTTTGTGTTTCGGTCCGTGTTCTGTGGCCGAAACGTGTGGTATGAGTTGTAGCCCAGTAGTGCTGGGGTGCTCTCTGGAGCCTTGAACCAGGTTTCTGTTACTGCACAGATGTCAATGTTCTCCATACTGCGGAGTGCTTCGAATACATGCATTTTGAGATTTAAACTCCTGGAGTTGAGTAGCATAACCCTCAGTTTTTTGTTAATTGTGCTGTTTACAGAGGTGGGTTTGACTTTTGAGCCTTGCCTGAAAAATACACTATGGGGGCAGCAAGAGCCTTGGCCAGTATTCGAAAGCCTAGGGGTGACAGGTACAAGTCGTCTCTTGTGAAGCAATGCGGCTTGTCGAGCATGTCATCCCAGGCTGACAGACACTGGATCTCCTTTGAATGACACCAGAAGCTTAGCCAGTCGTTGAAATTGATCATTTTTTCTTTATACTGAGGTATCATTCTTGGTGTGGGCAGGATGCTACTTGGGGTCAGGGTCATACCAGCCTGGACTACATGATCAGAGAGCTCTTCCGTGTCTCTTTTCATGCAGTCCAGGGAGGTACGTCTCAGGTCATTCACACCAACATAAACAATGACAGTGTCTTATTTGTACTTTTTCTGGAGTGACCTGAGTGCTTGTGTTATGTGGTGGATTCTGGCTCCCAACAGGCAGCTAACAGTAACCTTCTGCTTGTCCAGCCTAGTGAGTGGGACGTCAGTGTGCCTGACTATAGAGTCACCTATTACTAGTGTGTTAGGTATGTTATTTCGCCTTAAGGGCTGTGATTGTGCGGCACACTGATTTTGTGTTTTATGTGTTGTCTTGTTTGTGATGGGAGGTGCAGGTTGTTTGGGTGTCTGCTTTGCAGGTCTCTGATACTTTTGCAGATTTTTATTTAGAGCCTCCGAGTATGATTTTGTGTATTTATGTGCATTTTTTGCCAGTGCTGTTTTAGTAGGTCTGTGTGCAGCTGGAGGTGTGGTGCAAGTGTTAACCTTCTTCTCTTGGCTGTCTGTTCCAGTCTTGGGTGGAGACAGCTTAGCTTCCAGTTTGGCTGTATAATTGCATCTCTTGCAAATGTTAGTGTTTTGTGGTAGGAGGAGAGGGTTGTCTGTGTACATGAGGCAGTTGTAACATTGCCTCAGGATACCCAGATTCACCAGCTGGACTGGAGAGTACACCTGAAATTGCCCTTTGGTCATGCCTGAATAGTAGGGTGAGCTGCTTAGTCGCTTGGTTGGTGAGGGTGAATAAAGAGCTTTGCCCTACTGGGCAATCAGTGTCAGGGTATATTAGTGCTTGCCATTAGGTCTGAGCAAGTGCTGGGCTGTAAGATGCTTTTTCAGTGCTTAGGTTGAGAGTTAGACTAGTTTCAAGGCAAAACTGAAGAGGAGATTTAGCCATAGCTAACCAGCGCTGCCCGGTGCACAAAACCGTGCAAACAAGGTTTTTATAGTAGGGAAATGAAAGAGATAGAAATTAGCAGAAAATGGCCATTAAACTACTAACTTCTGGGCTGGAACCACTCCTCCAGGGACACATAGGTTGCTCAAAGCTCCCCTCTCTCACAGGTGAACAGAAAAACTTCCTTCTATCCAAGTAAGGTATGGACAACTCAGAAACTAGTATCACAACCCTGAATTCAGCACTATCCAGAAAAGTGGACTATACTAACTTAGAAAGGCGGGAAACAAGGAATTTTTTCAGAAAATTCATGATAATGCAAAACCTGTTATTCTATTATCTTTCTAAGTTTGTAATAGCAATATTTAAAAATCGTCCCTATTTTTGGGCCTTTGTCCCACTTTTATTAATGGTCTTGTCCAGATTTGTTGCTGTAACAGGTTGAAAGGTATGTAAGAGAATAAATAAAAGCCTGAAGGAAAGAAAGAAAAAAAAAACACTGTAGACATAGACTAAAACTTATGGCGAAAATATTGTAGAAGTAGAGGTTTTAGAAAGTGTTCCACAAATTCTTTACGGAGTTCAGAAATATCATCTGCAGTTGCTTTTCTTACAGGTTCATAGGTAATTACTAGGCAAGCTGCCCTTGCAGGCCATTTTAAGCTTAGCAAATTTCCTTTTGTGTTCTAATATTAACCTATAGAGATTAGCATTACTCATCCTGTGATTGCTAATTATATGTTACCCTTAATGAGAATAACTGAGATCATACCATAGATAATTTGAGGAGAACAATGCATAGGATAAAGAATTTAGGAGCTACCCCTGTCCATTAATAGTACAGGGTTCAGCCCTGGAGTAAATTTTCTGTTTCCTATCCATAGATCTCAGTTACAGTTGAATATGAAAGCAAAGAAGCAAAGTGGATCAGGGTAGATTATAAAATGTTCCCAGCAAATGGAATCAAAAGCCTTCTGAAAATCAGCAACAATAGCTACAGTTGGGTGGCAGACATTTGTACGGGCCTGCATGTGCAACATAAATGTATTAAGTTGCCTTCACTCGACCCACCTTTGATTATTTCTGCCTGAGAAGGCTGTATAATTTTTGAGAGAATAGTGTACATATAACTAGTCACTTTTTTACATATAACTTTTATTTTATTGAGTGGTGGTTGAGCACAGATCCCAGAGGATCATTTTCAGGTCCTTCCCTGGTTTGGACAGGATTGTAACTTTTTCTTTTGCAGCTTTTTGGCCTTGCTGCCAGATGACCATCAGACTCTCTTAAAGGCTATGCCTGACACTAGGGAAGTAACAGGGGGACAGAATCCTCAAAATCATTGGAAAGCTGTAGGAACCTAGGTGACTATCTTCCAGAAATTATTAAAAGACATATGTGTAGGAGACTTAGGACAGTCAAGTGTCTAAACCAGGAATGTCATCACATGAGAAGAACAGATTAAAGCATTGTCACAGGTTCTGCATACACTTACATGAATTAATGTGAATAAAGACTGCATTTTGGGGGTCAAGACATGGCTGAACAACTATTTCAAGGACAGGCACCTTACTTAGAAAAATAATGGTTTGTCAAGTGCTTGGATTAATTTTTCAACATAGACATTGCAGAGAAGCATAACTGGGCACTTCACTCCTAAGGTGCCACACTTTGATTGAGACATTAAACCAATGAACCATCTGCCGAATTTGATTGTAACTCAGGTGGATGTAAAAGATCACATGGTGCTTATTAGAAAAAAAGTATAGGAGTTTTTCTGGTGCCCTTTTCAAATTTCCCATATTCAGTATGAATGCAATGTTAGGTGTTCACTGAATATAAATTATGACTTCTTTCTTGTGTGTACAAACCAGCCAGCAAAGAGTAAATAAAATAATTTGAGCTAACCAAGAAATGAGACACAAAAAATAGGAAAAACGTCTTACGTCTCTCACAGAATATCTATTTAGGTAATGCGGATTCAGACAAATAGAACATGGTCAAGAAAAAGAGCAAGGTGAAATTAGAAAAATCTAAAAGGACAAGGCAGAAAAAAAGGAGCTCTGTGTGCCAGAGCCCAAAACTCTCAGCAAAATGCAACCAGAAACAATAGCTTTATTAGAAGAACATCAGGGAGATGGCATGGCAGGAACGGAAACGTAGTTCAGGAAAACATGACATAACAGGGCACACAGTTGTCAGTATGAATAGATTAATAAACTAGTGAGAAGTGTGGCTTTCATAATACAAATGAGGAATCAAAGAACAAAGGAAAAAAAGTGGTTCACACAAGAGACTAGATAGAGTGCCGTACTTCATCAATGTTGTATATTCACCCGCTTTTCAAAGGAAAAAGGGGAATAACGGCTGTAACGTGCTGATCGTGGAGAAAAGAGGGACGGTGTTGTTCATAGGTGATACGTGTTAAATGAAACACCTTGGTGACACCCATAGGTAAAACCAGAAACATTCCTAAAGTTCTATAAGATCAGGCTTCAGGCATCGTGTAGTTTAACTTAAATCAAGAAGAGACATTAAAGCTGATGCCTTCATATGAAGAAGGAGACAGTATGAGACATGTACCTCATATCTGGAAATGACAGCCATTAGGAGCACATGGTCACTAAGGTAATATAAAAATCATTACTTACCAGTTTACAAGCTGATATCATTATAGCTAGCAGTTTATAATCAAATTACCAGACATCATTTCCAATTAGGAATTTCAATGTTTAAACAGTTTTAATATTAAAGCTAAGGCTGTTTTCGTATTCATTCCTAAAACAGTACACATTTTCAATCCCACCTCCCTTGTTAAACATTTTAATAAAACCTCTGCCATTTATTGTTACATAAAGTTTTAACCAATATTTTTATTTAAACTTTAAAGCCCATTTTATACAATTCATGTTCCCTTATTCTCAGTATATATTAAAAATAATTTCACTATATCTGCTATCTCTCTCTCTCTCTCTCTCTCTCTCTATATATATATATATATATATATATTGGGTTTATATCATATTGTCGAATACTTACTTTGTCGCATCGCTATTTATCGAACCCACTTTGTCGAAACCTCTCTGCATCAAACAGCCGTTTCATCAACCTTTTTCATAGGGAAAAGCAATGGCTGTCCAACCTAGTGTCCATCACTAAATTCTAAAAATGTAAAACTCACTCAAGTGGGGGCGCTTCACCCCCGTGCCCTCACACCCACCTAACTAAATACACCAACTCAGAGATCACACTGCAGTGGGGAAAAGGGAAAATCCCCAATGATGGCCAGCCTTTGTTTTTCCTTATGAAAAACTTTGATGAAATGTTCATTCAATGAAGAGAGGTTTCGACAAAGTGGGTTCAATACATAATGATTCGAAAAAGAAAGTATTCGACAATATACACTCATCTATCTATCCATATATGATTATAGTATGGTAGATAAAAATATAACTTAATAGAACATAAAACAGCCGATACTTAAGTAATTTCCAGAGGTGAAAGGTTTGATTCCCTCGACCTCCATTGCCTAACTGTGGGACTCTGAGCAAGTTACTTAATCAGACACTGCTCCTGGGCTGAGTGTGACAAAGCTCTATGGAGATCACTGCTATACCCTGGAAAACAAACAGAAATAAATAAATAAAGTACAAATACTTCATGGTCGGGCTGAACATTTAAATATTACCCCATCCATAATAGTCAATGATGCTAAACCAGAGATGAATTTGAGGTTTCTCGTCCATTTATCCAGATTGCATTTGAATAGAGTAAACAAAGTACTTCGCTTTATGTAAAGGGGAAGATAATTTCAATTAAGTGGTATTCTGTGTGATACATATCTCCCACTAACTTGTTTTATTTCTGTTGCAAAAGAAATTGAAATCTCTTGAGTGGATGTTTATTCCACCATTGGACTTGTAGATGTGCAGTAGATCAGAGAGGATAGGATATACTGAGGATATGTACATGAGACAGAGATGGCCTTTCAGTAGCCTATATCACACTGAGAAGAGGGACAAGGCTTTGAGACGGTCAGTGAAGTTTTTATGATTTACACATTGGATTTTCTTGGCGAGAGAGCATTGTGGTCATTCAAGTTGTGTTAAGTGTTTGGACAGGTACATATCAAAGTGGACATTATACTCAAAAATTGGTCTAATAAGTGGCAAATACAGTGGAATGATCACATCCATAGACCTAGATGCCATACCCTTACTAATAGGCTGCCCAATAAAAAAGACTCTCAGTGGACTCATGCTGATAGAAGGATAGTTTGTTGTCCCCGAAGGTTCTTTGGTCAATTTTCATGGGTATGTTGCCAATGTGATAGCTACAGGGGACATCATGCTTGCAGAATAAGACTATTATACATTTTTTTGGCAATAGTGTTAGTCCATGGTTATCACACAAATTATGTGTTAGGGAAAGCTTATTTTGGAAGATCTTGGTGTACTCTACAGAGTTTATGATGTACAAAATTTACAGTCAACTGCAGCCTTGCTCAACCACAAAATCTTTACATTATATTTAACTTCTGAGAATTAAATGCCACTGAGGAGTGGCCCAGTGACCGAACTCTAAGGGTATTCCACTAGTGACTGGTATTTTGGTGGAGGTAAAGCTGCCTAACCTAACCTAACCTAACCTAGTTTCCTTGGTTTTGATTGTGACCCAGTTTGCTATCCAATGAGTTACACAGGGATTAACATTTAGCTGGGAGAACATATCAGCAATCCTGAGTATAGAATGGTGTCAAATCCCTTTGCAAGGTCTAGATATTCTGTGTGTACTGATTTTCCTTATCCATTGCTTCATGAAGAAGTTGATTGTGTTAAGCAGGCAGGATCTGCCCTTGATAAAATTGAAATGGCTTAGGTCAATAATTTGTAGGTTACCTATGTCCTTATTTATTAACTCCATAATGGTCCTCTGCTTGGCCTTACAGATGAGTCTGCTCAGACTTGTGGTTCTATAAGTATCTGGGTCCACTGATGACCCACCTTTGTGCAGGGTAATAAATGTTATTGGCCTCCATACATTCATCATAAACCTAGTTGGAAAGTGATATTAAATATCCTCTTTGGGGGGGGGGGGGGGGGTGTCTGGCAGGTCCTTTCAGGCTGGTCAGTAGAAAGTCTGTTATGTTATCCAGCCTCATAGAAGAAGTGTTCTGCACCTTGGAAATTGCTTTGAGGACTTGTTCTTAGGAGATTTGGGGGGAGGGGGGCATGTACATGTAAGTATGCTATCTGGGAACATGGGAGTAACAATATTGCTAAATATATCCAGTAGTAGACTGGCTGTGATCCCAGAGTCTGTATTTGTGATATTATTTACTATTCTAGGCATTGTTTCTGAGGTTTCTAACATAGTTACACAGAAGGCTGTATGGTTGCTTTTTGTCTGGGTGACTACTTTTATCTCATATCTAGCTTTGGTTGATTTGATCAGGGACTGCAGTTCCTTGTTAAGTTTAGAAAGTGCATTTTAACATCTTGATAGTTATATTTAGTATTGTGCGCAATGATTTATTTTTATTCTACATCTTTTTATATTTGGATTTCACCATAGAGTTTTATTTAAAAATCTGGCATTATATTTGCCTTGTACAGTAACAGAGGCATCTTTGCATCTTCACATCTACATAGACTCCAGATAGGCAGTGGGGTCATCGTGTCGGATGGGGATGTTGAATTTAGTCAGGACAGGTCATCGCTCAAGTTTTGTAGATTAATACTCAGGTATTTGAGGATGCTCGCTCAGGTTTTGTAGATTAATACTCAGGTATTTGATGATGCTTCCAGCTTCAGTCTTATGGTGAATGTGACTGATTTATGGTCTGTTTTGACAATGGACAAAATTACAACTGGTGGGGAATAGCGCTAATATCGATGAGGATCAAGTCCATGATTGTCTCTCTCTTGTAGCTGGGCTGGGAATACTTGGTCCAGAGAGTTTGTATTTATGAAGTCCAGAAATCTATAGGCATATATGTTATGAGATGTATAAGAGTTCCAATTGAATGGGAGGTAGTCAAAGTCCACTAGGATAATGGTTTTGGCTAAGTACATAGGGCCTCCATACTAGTCATTTAGGAGGTACGGGTCATGGGGGGTGTCCTGTAGTTAGCTATGATATGATAATAGGGTTTGGATGTTGAGGAGTTTCAGGTCATTATCTTGTCTAATGAGCCTAGAGGTTCATAGGTTCATAGGAGTTTACTAGCCTAACGGCCCGTGAGTCCTTACAAGCCTAGCCATATTTATCCCAAGTTGTCCCAATTGTCAGTAATTAGGTGAGTGAAGTTCACAGAGGTAAGAGTCTATGGTAATTAATAATGACTGCCTCTGTCTGTGAGGTGCATGGGCACCACCCAAGGAATAAATTTGTGGTCACCCATCCATTGATCTAGGTTGCATTTGAAGAGGGCCAGGGAGGGGCTCTGTTTCACGTGATTGGGAAGGTTGTTCCAGAGACATGGCAGTCTCTGTTATATCTCTGTAGCTGTCTCTCCAGCATGATTATGTTCATGTCAGAGGATAGGTTGAAATCCCTGAAGAGGATGACCCTTGTGCAGTTTGATTTATGAATGTATAGCATTTCCATCAGGGCTGGGTCAGAGATTGCCCTATAAGCCAGGTACAAATCACCACTTAGTAGCCTGTAGAGACAGAATACAGTGACAGGGCTTTCAGTCTTTCTACATAGGACTTGTTTTGTGTACACTGTATTTTCTTAGTGAGAAACCTCTGTGGTCTCTCCAGCTCTTGCAGGTGTCTGGTGAGGTACATGCAAAAGGAAGCATTGTACTCAACTTTTGCTCTGATTAGGGCAGAGTATAATGGAATTATGATATCCTTAGATCTAGATGTGATGCCTTTACTTAAAAGATGTGCCACATAGAAGGATTTCCACTGTGGATAGATGGTGGTCAAGGTTCAGATTGCTATTAATCTGAGTACCCTGATCACATACCACCGGGTCTACATTTAGGGGGTGCTGTCTAAAATGTAATTAGCAGGGATGTTACCTTTCCCAAAGGGAATGATAATGCATTTTCTTGCATTTAGCTTTAATCCATGGCTTTGGCACCAATCATTTGTCTGCTTTAACACTTTCTGCAGTTTATTAGCATTGTTGGGGAGACTCAATGATTGCTCCCAATTTGCAATCATCAATGGGCATGGTTGGCCACAGGTAAGTTTACCTGGACTTCTCAGAAATAAATCAAAGACCCAGCACAGAACCATGTGGTATGCCACTGGTGACTGGTCTTTTGCTAGAGGTGAAGTCACCCATTTTGACAGCATGTGTTCTGTCGGTGAACCAATTGGCTACCCATCTGGTGACATAGGTATTAATTCCTAATTGGGAGAGTTTCTCTATAATACCTTAGTGAGGGATTGTATCAAATGTCTTGGCTCATCCACAGCCTTGGTGACTTTCTCAAAGAAGTCTACTAGATTTAATAGGCAGGATCTACCCTTAATGAATCTGAACTGGGTAGGGTCCAGAGTTTAGAGATTACCTATGTCCTTGTCGATAAGGTCTATAATGATTCTTTCCATGGCTTTGCAGATGAGGCTAGTCAAGCTTATGGATGTATAATTCCTAGGGTCAGTTGATGGTCCCCCATTATGCAGCGGTTTTACTGTTGCTGTCCTCCATTCTGCCAGAACAATGTCATTCCACAAGCTGTGGTTAAACAGGGATCCCAATGGGTCTGCTAGGTCATGTTTTAAGTTGTTTAAAAGGCAACCTGGGATGTTGTCTTTGATGCCATGTTTTTGTCTTGAAGAGAACAGAGATGACCAACTCTCTTAAGATAATAGACTGAGGAATGGTGGCAGGTGTACTTTGAGGGATGACCAGTAGGGAAGGTGGGGGGTGAAGTTTGTTCCAAATCTGTCAGCCAGCAGGTTGGCTATTACCTCTAGTTGAGAATGGGGGGTGCCATCCACAACCAGTTTGGTGCATAGCTGGGTATGACCTTTTAGTTTTCAGACATTGTTAAGGAATGAACTGTGATTATCCTTAGATAGGGACACTATTTGTTGCTTTGTAATTAGCTTTGGAGGCCTTGACATGATCTCTGACTACTTTGTTTAAGCCAGAGAGGGATTTCTTCCTTTGCTGAGCTGGTTCCCTCTTGTTCTTGGACATTAGTTTCTTTCTTTTGTTGCATAGCCTGTAGGGGTTGTTTTTTTGGCAAGATCTGGTTTTAACTGAGTCAGGTACAGCAGATTCTACACAACTGTTTAAGTGGTTATACAGGGTGTTGGTGTACACCTCTGCACAGGAGTCTATGTCACCTGCATTCAACGGGGCTTTGAAACTTCTTATACTATCACTTAATAGGAGATAATCTGTCTTGGAAAATTTCTATAGCATATTTGAGATTGATGGGTATCCGGCCTTATAATTACAACAAAAAAAATTGATTTATGGTCCAATATTACCATGGAGGACATCACATGGGGGAGCAATGCTCTCCCATGTTAATGAGCACTATGTCCAGGACATTTGAGCTCCTTGTGGGTGTGCTAACTAGCTTTTCCAACATTTGCATTGACAAAGTCCAAGAACTACTGAGCCAGCATGTTTGTGGTCATGTATGTTTCCTAGTCAATGGTAGGATAATTAAAATCACCCATGAGTAAGGTGTTGGGCTATATGGCAAGTGACTCCAGTACGTCCAGCTATGCAGTATGCATTTCCTGGTTCATGGTGGAGGACCTATATATGATGTGGTAGGGGGTTTTGACTGTGGTTAATTGGACATGGAGTAGCTTGAGGGAGTTGTAATGATTGACCAGTCTTGAGGTGTACTTATCCTTAATGAAGATGGATAAACCTCCTCCTTTGGTTCTTTTATGCTCAGTTTCTGGTATGAATGTATGGAAGGCATTGTAGCCCTGTATGGCCGGGGTGCTTTTCACAGCTTTGACCCATGTCTCAGTGGCTACACACATCAGCAGCTTCCAAAAGAGGAGTGCTTCCAGGGAGTGCAGTTTCTTATTTAGACTCCTAACATTAAACAGCAGTACCTTGAGGTAATCTAGAGAGGATTTTGTTATGTCTGGAGGTTATTTTGACATTGCCTAAAAAAAGGCACAATAGGGGTGGCTAATGCCTTTGCCAGTATCCAAAAGCCTAGAGGGATCAGGTGCAAACCATCTCTGGCAAAGCAGAGTGACCTGCCAACCATTTCTTCCCAGGCTGACAGATATTGTATCCCCTTGGCCTGACACCAGAAGCTAAGCCAATTGTTAAAGTCAATCATTTTTTGTTTATATTGTGGCATCATCCTTGGAGAAGGTAGAATGCTGCTTAAGGCTAGGCTTATACCTGCCCATGACACATAATCTGAGAGTTCAGTCACGTCTCTCTTCATATAGTCTAGAGAGTTAGGTCTTAAGTCATTCACCTCCACATGGACTATGATGGATGGTTGAGGGACTGGTGGGCTTAAGTGACTTCATGGATTCTGCCACTTGACAGACAGCTAACTATAACCCGCTCCTTATCCTGCCTGGTGATGAGAATATCCACGTGCCTCACTCTGGAGTCTGTTATGATCAGTACATTGGGTTTTGTGGTGTTATGCCTTATGGGCTTATTTGTTAAGACACTGATGTATGTGTTATTATGTGTTGTGGTTGTTTTTTGCATTGTGTGGGTGTAAGTGGTTTCTGTTTGGGATGCCTCTGCTTTCTTGGTAAGTTACTTGTGAATACCTCCCCATATGTGAGTTTATGTGTTGTGTCCTTATTTAGTGTGGGAAGTGATGTCTGTGCTGACAACCTGTTTGACATTCGATTTGTCCATATGTGTGAGTCTTGCCTCCAATTTCATAGTGTAACTACATCTCTCACATAAAGTATCTGTTTGCTTTAGGAGTAAGTGGTTGTCAGTATACATGAGACAATTGCTGCAATGTCTCAAGATGCAAATATCCATCAGGCTGGCCAGAGAGATGATGGGAAACTGCCCATCCGTGATAGCAGGTTCTTTCTGCATGTTTTATTAGAGAATGGAATGGGTTAAGTTGATAGGACTGCGCTGCTAGCTCCATGACTACAACAGGGCCCTATACTTTGCGTAGGCTAAGGTAAAAAAATAAGGCAACGGTTCTTAGTGCACAAGTGAGTTGCTCCTAGAGCAGCAGGAAGGCTTGCAAGGGTTTCACTGATAGTTGTTTAGGGAAAAAGTTGACCTTAAAGGCTTTTACATCTGTACAGGGCACTGCCAACAGCCACTGTATGGACAGCAGCACCACACAAACAAGAAGCTTAAAAAAACTTCGTATTGTGGAATGGCTGGTTTGGAGCCCAAGTGTAACAAGTGTAATACAGTACAGTTAACTACTTAAAGCAACAGTATTTAGTATATATAAAGTGCAGAAAAAATAGCAAATAACTTAAGAAACTTAGAAAATAATGTTAGAATTTTCAAGAGAAGTGCAACAAAAAATGTATTTTCATCTTTTCAGTAATGAATTGTTTCAGGTAAAAACAGATTTTCAGCACTCTCTAGCAAAATCACCAAATGACGAACAGCTCTGTGTAGCTATGCCAAAGCCTGCACAAACACAAGGCTTAAATACAAGCAAACAGGAACAAGTTTTAAGCTAATTACCAATCAGGAAAGTACACAATAAGCCTTCCACCAGCAATCCCCAACTCAGACAGTTTACATCAGCACACTTCTGCCACAAGAGTGCAGAAAAAAAACTTTGTAATGTAGAATGGCTGGTTTGGAGCCCCAGTGTAACAGGACCACACAAACTAGCTATAACTGCCCTACAACTACCAGATACAAAGTAATACAGTGCAATTAGATAATTAAAGCAGAAGCAGACAATACAGTTTTCTTTTTTTTTATATAAAGTGCAGAAAACACAGCAAATAACAAACTGCTAAAATACAGTCACAATTTTCAAGAGAAGTACAACAAAATACTTATGTTTGTCTTTTCAATAATGGACTGCTTCAGGTGAAAGCAGATTCTCAGCATTCTCTAGTGATACTTTGTTTCATGAATATAGAGACACTGCCACTTTTAGTGCCTTTGTGTAGTGCAATGGGCCTGAGCACATGGTAGGTGTTGAACCCCTAAACTGATGGGGTGTTCTCAATTAACCAGGTCTCCGTAACAATGTATACATCGATGCATTCCAGGGAAGGGAGTCATGTTTTTGTTGAGCTTGCTAGCACTGAAATGTAATATCTTTTAGTTATTCAGATTTTGTTTTGTTAAACTGGAAGCTTTTGAAGACTGACATTGCATAAACAAGGCACTATGGAGATGGACAAGGTTTTATCCAATAGACAGATGAAAGCCTTGTAGAGATAGGTGCAGGCCATCCATGACAAAGCAGTTAGGACTGTCTACCATCTCCTCCTACGCTGATATGCACTGTACCCCCCAAATGACAACCAAAGCAAAGTCAATTGTTAATGTCAAATATTTTTGTTCATCTTTTGGCATCATTCTCAGTGATACTAAAATGCGGCTCCAGGCAAAGTTCATACCTGCTTTTGTCACATATTCTGAGAGCTCCATCATGTCTGTCTTCATATAGTCCAGGGGAGGTACACCTCTACACCTCAAGTAATATACTCCCACATGTGGTATGACTGTATCATATATGTGCATGTGGTGCAAGGACTTGAGTTCATGTATGATGTGGTGAATCAAGGAATCCAGTAAGCAACTAACACTGACCCTGCCCTTACTCAGCCCAGTAAGGGGTGCATCATTTTGTCTCACTATGGAGTCACTGATGACTAGGATGATGGACTGGTGAGGGGTGCATCAGTGTGTGTCTCACTCTGGCGTCGCTCGTGACAAGGATGATGGGCTGGCAAGGAGTGCATTGGTGTGGTGTCTCACTCTGGCGTTGCCTGTGATGAGGATGATGGGCTGGCGAGGTATGCATCGGCGTGTGTCTGCAGTCACCAGTGATGAGGACAATGGGCTGGTGAGGAGTACATCAGCATGTGGCTCACTCTGCAGTCACCAGTGACTGGGATGACGGGCTGGTGATAGGTGCATTGGAGTATGTCTCAATCTGCAGTCACTGGTGACTAGGACGGTGGCATGGTGATTCGTGCATCAGCACGTATCTCACTCTGCAGTCACCGGTGACTAAGATGATGGGCTGGTGAGGGGTGCATTGGCATGTATCTCACTCTGCAGTCACTGGTGACTAGGATGATAGACTGGTGATGGGTGCATTGGTTTGTATGTCACTCTGCAGTCACCAGTGATGAGAACAATGGGCTGGTGAGGGGTGAATCGGCATTTGTCTCCCTCTACAGTCACCGGTGACAAGGATGATGAACTGGTGAGGGGTGCATCAGCATGTGTCTCACTCTGCAGTCAGCAGTCACTAGGATGATGGACTGATAAGGGCTGCATTGGGATGTGTCTCAGTATGGAGTTCCCTATGACTAGGATGACGGACTCATGATGGATGCATCGATGTGCCTCACTATGGAGTCATCTATGAGTAGGATGATGGATTGTATGAACGTTTGCCTTAAGACTTTTACATTGAGATACTGAGAGCATTTCATGCTTGTTTCATGGCGGGAGCTGCCTGATTGAAATGTTTGTGATGCTGCTAAGGGTATTTGTTTCTTAAGTTACATTTAGGAGGCCTAGTTGGTTTAGGTCAGTTATGTTTAAAAGCCTCAGCATATGTAGGTCTATGTGTTTGGCCTGTTTTATGTGGGAGAGGTATAGTTAGGCATTATAGGTTCAGAGGTAGATACTAGGCTATCGGCCCTAGGGCTTATACAAGCCCAGCCAAAAAGGTACCCTGGCTTTTGCCACCCAAGAAAATTATTTTGCTGTGCCACTGTCGAGCAGAGCCACAGAAGTGATCCCCGGGGTGAATTTCCTATTTCCCATCCAATCATCAGGATTTTTCTTGAAGAGTGCTAATGAGGAGCTTTGTTTGATATAGATAGGTAGTTTATTCCAGAGTATGCGAAGTCTCTGGGACAGGAATCTATCCCTCCGGCATGTTCTGTTTATTGTGGTGGCAAGGTTTAGGTCCCTAGAGCGTGTAGCTCGGAAGGATTGGGATTTCTTTAAGTGGAGCATGCCCAACAGCTTTGGGTTTGACATAGCTTTGTATGTTAGGCATAGATCACCTCTGAGTAGGATATGCGACGGAGTAAAGCTGGAGTTTTTTGAGAAGGTCTGTGTAGGGCATCTGTTTGAGGCCGGTAATCCTCTTTGTGAGGTATTTCTGCGGTCTTTCCAGTTGTTGTAGATGTCTTGTGAGGTACATACCAAAAGGGGCATTGTACTCTATAATGGGTCTAATGAATGATGAGTAGAGGGGAACAATGACCTCTTTTTTTCTGGATGAGAAACCTTTTGTGATGAGGTGTGCCATGTAGAAGGATTTCATGACTACTGTGGCGATGTGATTATCAAAGGAGAGACTACTGTCCACCAGTGTCCCAAGGTCTCTTATCACACTTTCAGTGTTAAGTATACTACCACCTATGTTGTAGTTCATGGGTACAGAGTTTTTATCAAAGGGGATGACAATGCACTTTTTGGCATTCAGCTTGAGGCCATGGCTTTGACACCAAGCATCTGTCTCAGTGAGGTCCTTTTGTAGGATGTCTACATCGTTAGGAGTTTTGATTATGGCTCCTAGTTTGCAGTCATCTGCGAACTTCATTAGCCAAAGACCTTCTGTGTTAGCCTGTACTTCAGAGAAGTAGATACCAAACAGGAGAGGACCCAGGACCTAACCCTGTGGTACTCCACTTGTCACTGGTCTGAAGTCGGATTTGGAGTCTGCTACTTTCACATGTTTCACATTATGTGTTACTGACAGCATGTTTGATTTCTGTAGTGCTGTTATATGAGTGCTCTGCTTCTAATAATATGATAGAACAGTGTGTCAGTTTGTTTAAGTAGTAGGTGATTGTTAATAAACATGTGCTAATTGCTACATTGTCTCAGGATGGCCATTTCAACCAAGCGGGTAACAGAGACAGCTGGAAAGTGGAAATCCACATTTCCAGATCCTTAATAATGTGGGATAAAAAGGAAGTAGAGTCCATGAGGTTTGGAGCTGATTACTGAAGATGCTATTTGGTAGTGGTGATAATGCTGGTTTCATCAGAGCTGCAAACAGCAAGCAGTCAATGATGATTTGCTCCTTTTCACAAGCAAAAAAAGTAGCACTCATCTCAAGCTGCTTCCTGAGATATAGTATTAATCCGGATGCCAGAAGTTGATGGTTTACATATACTTGCTATAGTCTTCTCTTTGTAGGCACCCTTGATGGAACCTACAGCAGCTGGATGCAACAAAAAAACAAGCTGCACAAAGGCCTTGAAGAGGTTATCCCCAAAACTGCAACCAGACAACTCAGAGAAGTCCTATACACCCTACCTCGTTAGAGGCCAACAGAAAATCAAGGCCCCTCTACTCCTTCTCTCACCAGGAAATAAGGAGAAGCAATAATCCCAAGCTGGGTCCTAAGAAGCAATTTTCAGAACTTCCAGCGATTGGTAATCACTAGGAAGACCAGGAAACAGTGTCCCTCTGATCCTTCTCTCACCAGAAACAAAACAGAAGCATTAATCCCAACGTGATTCCTGAGAAGCAGTTCCTAGGCTCTGCAGCGATTGATAGTCTAGTCCGACATGTTACAGATTTTAAAAGTAAGATGGGACAGGGGTTAATACTCAGAATATTGCATTATGCACTAAGTGATTGGAATGTTATGAAACAGAGACTAACACAAGCTTTAACATTCTAAGAGGACGACCTCCCCAGTTTGATCTACCAGTGTCCAATAAAGTAAGCAGAGAAGATTAGACTGGTAGGAGCTTCCAAGGCCAAATATATTGTAGGGGAAGGCAGTTTGAAAACACAGCAGGAATTAGGCAAGTGGGTGGGACATAAAACTGTTTGAAATGATTGGATAAGTGCAGTAGTATAAATGTATTTTTCTTCATGCAAAAGGGCATCCAAAGGTCTTGTTTAGTTTTAGCTTGTACAGGAAAATCAGCTTCCAAGAGTCTTAGAATAAGACAATAATGGCTGACTGCTCATGCAATATAAATAACATGGAAAACAAAAGCTGGAGACAGCTAAAGCTCTAACCAATAGTGTTTATCTTTCCACAATGCAGAAATCCCCTCATCTCAAGGCTTAATTACCACAAGTTCTAGGTAACTCACACAGCTGGCTAAAACATGCTGTTTGGAATGGGTTGGAAATGTTAGATTTAATGGTGAAGGATTACCAGAATAAATGTAATGGGATTTTGGATGAACTTACTGTTTTGAATGACAACATTGTACAACATAAGAATTTCCTTAGACACAAAAGGAAATATGATGAAGTTTTTTCTGAAGTAGACCAACACTGTCAAAAAGTAATTGACAGAAAAATTAAAAAACTTGACAGAGACCTTATAGAATATAGAGAAGGGAGGGCCTACCCCACAGGGTTGAAACACATTCAAGCTGCAGGAACTAATGAGGATGAATTTGAAAAAAGAACAGGGGGTCAAAATAATAGAAATGTACCTAACTCTGAACCTTTACGAAGAAGTGAAAGGTTAGCGCAGAAAGGCAATAATAATTCACCACAGGGTTTTCATTTCCCCCAGGGCAGACCAATGGGGAGGAATTTGAATGCCCCTTACCAACAGGCTTGGGGGAGGACACGCAATTAAATACGGAAACTAGCAATTATGCTACAACAAGTCCTATCCCTAACATTAACAACATTGTGGTTTCTTTGAATAATTTCAATATTTACAACTACACTGATTTGGACATTACCCCAGTCTATTTTGAATTATTTACTAAAGGACTGAATTATGTTCCAGCTAGATATGCTTATGTACCTAAGTTATTGATCGAGCTAAAACTATTTGTTAGAAATCTTAATCTCTCTCTCTTCTTTAAGGGGCAAGATACTTCAACTAACAGCATCACTAGGTCCAGTCTTTTTAACCCACCCCTACATCCGAGTTTAAAAATATTTGAAGAGCTTATTGAAAACATATTGAGAACTAATCTGTCAAATAGACAAGAGCCTTCACACAATTTCAACACACATCTGGTAGAAATTATGAATTTGTTAAAAGAGCAAAAAATTAGGGTTATGAAACCGGATAAAGGGGGTGGTATGGTACTTATGACCGCACTGGATTATGATAATGCAATGCATGATATTTTGCAGGACTCCAACACATACGAACAGGCCTCTATCAATGAATTAAATGTTGCACAAGCTAATATTAAATACATCTTGAATGACCATCTACTTCAAGGTGTGTTAAATGAAGAATTATTTAACTATTTGAATGTACCACATCCTAAGACCCCTATACTATTTGGTATACCTAAGGTTCACAAAGGAATTGCTCCTTTGAAATTCAGGCCAATTGTTGCCGGAGCTAACAGTATTACGGAACCTTTAGGTAAATTTGTCGAACACAGCATTAAATCTCTAGTTTCCAAGCTCCCCAATGTTTGCAAAGATTCTTGGGAATTCTTAGCCAGTATTCCACCTAACATCTGTAATAAGGATGTTTTGATGATCACAATAGATGTAGTAGAACTGTTCCCAAGCATACCACATGATATAGGAATAGACTGGTTTTCAGACATCTTAATAAGTTTGAGTGACTTAAGTAATAACCAGATTAACATACTCATTGAATTTATGGAGATCATCCTCAATAACAACTATATATTCTTTAATGGAGAATTCTTCAGGCAAAGAAAGGGAGTAGCCATGGGTTCCCCTTGCGCTTCATCTTATGCAAACATTGTCTTATGTAAATGGGAGCAAACTTTTATATACTCTTCTGAATGGAAACAGCAGATTTTATTTTATAAGCGATATTTGGACGATATTTGTATTTTGTGGCAGGGGTCTAAGGAATCCTTTTTGGAGTTTTTTGGTTACATTAACACCACCACCGATTTTTTGTCATTTACTTATGAGCTTAGTAGTAACTCACTACATTATTTGGACATCCTTCTTACTAAGGATAGTAAAGGAGAACATTTTGAATCAACTATTTACAGGAAGCCCTCATACTCCAACACATTTCTACATTTTGATAGTTCGCACCCCTTTTATACAAAAAAGGGAATCATCAGAGGTCAACTAATCCGAGCATCGAGAATTTGTAGTACCTTAAATGCCTTTTTGGATGAGGTTGCAACTTTAACTAACATGTGGGTAGAAAGGGGCTATCCTAATCAGTTAATCAACACGATTACAGAAGAAATATTAGAAAATAGGGATTCTAAGTTTCCACCCTTGCTTAGTAAGGGACTTCCACTTCCTAAGAACATCAGTAGGGGAAATAATGATGTACAGAGAAGTTTTATCTACACATACACTAAAGATGCAGCTTTCATTGAGAATACCTTACAAGCTTTTTGGCCAATGCTAACAACACAAGACGATATCAAAAATTATTTACCAAGTACATTAACTTTCATTAGAAAACGTGACATAAATCTCAAGGGAATGTTTGAACAGAACACCAGCACAAGACAGATAAAAAACACTATGGCCCCTCACAGGAAGAATGGTACATACAAATGTGGTGTGTGTAAACAATGCAAGTACCTACTTAATGCTGAGGAAATATTTCTTCCAGCTAGGAATTGCATTCTGAGGACATCTGGATACCACAACTGCAACACAATGGGGGTAGTATATTTGGGTGTATGTACATTCTGCCATGGTTTCTACATGGGAAAGACCACTAGAATGCTCAAAAAACAGATTTATGAACATGTATATGAAATAGAGAAAAAGAAAACTACTAATGCTTTTTTCAAGCACTCTGTAACATGTAACAATATGTCTTTAAAATTTTTTGTTTTGGAACGAATCATTAGTGACCCTAGGGGAGGTGACTGGGAAAGTTACCTGGAAACCAGAGAGTTAATCTGGCAACTTAAATTAGATGCCTCAAGGAACCCAGGAATGAATGAAAACATCAGTATTAATAGTATACTGAAAATGAAAAGGAATAAACTATAGATAGTTTTTAGTTTTTCTTTGGTGTTCAAATCTTATCAACATTTACATTAATTGCATTATAAAAGTTTTTAAAACAAGGAAGAAAATGTATTAACTGATTTATTTATGTACATTGTTATTACATTTGAAATAATTTTTAATATGAATGAATTAATTTAATTTTTGAATTAATGTTATATAAATATTGGTGCAGTATTAATTTTGCATATTGGTTTACCTACTTTAATACAATAGCTATACATTTTTAGTTAAGAAATTATTTTTAATGAAGTGTTTTTATTTTATGATTAACAGAGATTTTTAATTGTTGTTTAATTTCATTAGTTACTATTATTAATGTATTACATTTATATACTTAAGAATAGTAAATGAATTCCGATAGGATTCAATAGTTTTAAGAACACTAAAATATGTTTTGCTGCTGGTAAATACTCACTGAGAGTAAAAGATTTTACTTGTCATGTTATTGACAATACTGCAGCACTATAGCACTTTAAAAGTTGATTGCAATTTAGTTTAATTGCTAATTTGGCCTATTAACTTGTGTATTTAAACAGTGTGGCCACACTTGCATTTTAATCTTGAAAAAGCCTGGAATTGTCCAGGCGAAAGCGCTTGGTTTATTTTGGAGTGTTCTTCTGGTTTTCGCATTGGTGAATAAAAGATTTACGGTGGACATACTTGGTTTGGTGTTCCTTCACAATTTAAGGAAGATTTCCTGTCTGGCTTGATATTCAACAAGTATCAGAAGATTTTTGCAGTAGCTACTGTTTTCATCAACGAAAAACTGTTACTTAACACGTTGTTTCTGGTCCAGGTTTGGCGTGTTCTACTAGTTTCTTCATTCATTTGACTGTATCCGCTTCGTTTGTTTGTGCTGTTATGGCGGAAGAACCACCTGCCACGGATCTTTTCAACACACCCCTTATTTTAAGGGATGACAGTGACGACACACCGGTTACCCGTTCTGAATTCAACCAGGTGTTAGCGTTACTTTCTAGCATCAACAAAGCACTTACCGGGCAATTGAACTCCGATGTTCCAGACTCCCCTTTCTTTCCGGGAAACCAGCAACAAGCAGTACCGCTTGAGCAGAGATCCCTTACGGCGCAGGAGCCGAATGGCACCGCTAGTACAAGCTGCAATTCAAGAACTGGTTTAGCATCCTCACATGAAGGGAACTGTAACAACAGGGCACCGAACGGTGGAGTTACAGACAAACTGTTTAACTTTAAAAAATGGACAGAACTCCAACCGGAGTTTAAACAAGATACATTTAATCATAACACACAACAATTGGACACATATTTTGATTTCTTCAGCAACAAATTATATATGTATAAGAATTGTCAACTTGAAATTAATTATTTAAAGGAATGCATTAATGTTAAAAGAGTACCGAAAGGACTCAGATGTTATAAATTTCCGAATAATGCCACTGTTGGTTCTGTTTTACACACACAATTATTAGAACTTTTCAATCGAACAGGGTTGGAAATGTTAGATTTAATGGTGAAGGATTACCAGAATAAATGTAATGGGATTTTGGATGAACTTACTGTTTTGAATGACAACATTGTACAACATAAGAATTTCCTTAGACACAAAAGGAAATATGATGAAGTTTTTTCTGAAGTAGACCAACACTGTCAAAAAGTAATTGACAGAAAAATTAAAAAACTTGACAGAGACCTTATAGAATATAGAGAAGGGAGGGCCTACCCCACAGGGTTGAAACACATTCAAGCTGCAGGAACTAATGAGGATGAATTTGAAAAAAGAACAGGGGGTCAAAATAATAGAAATGTAACTAACTCTGAACCTTTACGAAGAAGTGAAAGGTTAGCGCAGAAAGGCAATAATAATTCACCACAGGGTTTTCATTTCCCCCAGGGCAGACCAATGGGGAGGAATTTGAATGCCCCTTACCAACAGGCTTGGGGGAGGACACGCAATTAAATACGGATGCTAGCAATTATGCTACAACAAGTCCTATCCCTAACATTAACAACATTGTGGTTTCTTTGAATAATTTCAATATTTACAACTACACTGATTTGGACATTACCCCAGTCTATTTTGAATTATTTACTAAAGGACTGAATTATGTTCCAGCTAGATCTGCTTATGTACCTAAGTTATTGATCGAGCTAAAACTTTTTGTTAGAAATCTTAACCTCTCTCTCTTCTTTAAGGGGCAAGATACTTCAACTAACAGCATCACTAGGTCCAGTCTTTTTAACCCACCCCTACATCCGAGTTTAAAAATATTTGAAGAGCTTATTGAAAACATATTGAGAACTAATCTGTCAAATAGACAAGAGCCTTCACACAATTTCAACATACATCTGGTAGAAATTATGAATTTGTTAAAAGAGCAAAAAATTAGGGTTATGAAACCGGATAAAGGGGGTGGTATGGTACTTATGACCGCACTGGATTATGATAATGCAATGCATGATATTTTGCAGGACTCCAACACATACGAACAGGCCTCTATCAATGAATTAAATGTTGCACAAGCTAATATTAAATACATCTTGAATGACCATCTACTTCAAGGTGTGTTAAATGAAGAATTATTTAACTATTTGAATGTACCACATCCTAAGACCCCTATACTATTTGGTATACCTAAGGTTCACAAAGGAATTGCTCCTTTGAAATTCAGGCCAATTGTTGCCGGAGCTAACAGTATTACGGAACCTTTAGGTAAATTTGTCGAACACAGCATTAAATCTCTAGTTTCCAAGCTCCCCAATGTTTGCAAAGATTCTTGGGAATTCTTAGCCAGTATTCCACCTAACATCTGTAATAAGGATGTTTTGATGATCACAATAGATGTAGTAGAACTGTTCCCAAGCATACCACATGATATAGGAATAGACTGGTTTTCAGACATCTTAATAAGTTTGAGTGACTTAAGTAATAACCAGATTAACATACTCATTGAATTTATGGAGATCATCCTCAATAACAACTATATATTCTTTAATGGAGAATTCTTCAGGCAAAGAAAGGGAGTAGCCATGGGTTCCCCTTGCGCTTCATCTTATGCAAACATTGTCTTATGTAAATAGGAGCAAACTTTTATATACTCTTCTGAATGGAAACAGCAGATTGTATTTTATAAGCGATATTTGGACGATATTTGTATTTTGTGGCAGGGGTCTAAGGAATCCTTTTTGGAGTTTTTTGGTTACATTAACACCACCACCGATTTCTTGTCATTTACTTATGAGCTTAGTAGTAACTCACTACATTATTTGGACATCCTTCTTACTAAGGATAGTAAAGGAGAACATTTTGAATCATCTATTTACAGGAAGCCCTCATACTCCAACACATTTCTACATTTTGATAGTTCGCACCCCTTTTATACAAAAAAGGGAATCATCAGAGGTCAACTAATCCGAGCATCGAGAATTTGTAGTACCTTAAATGCCTTTTTGGATGAGGTTGCAACTTTAACTAACATGTGGGTAGAAAGGGGCTATCCTAATCAGTTAATCAACACGATTACAGAAGAAATATTAGAAAATAGGGATTCTAAGTTTCCACCCTTGCTTAGTAAGGGACTTCCACTTCCTAAGAACATCAGTAGGGGAAATAATGATGTACAGAGAAGTTTTATCTACACATACACTAAAGATGCAGCTTTCATTGAGAATACCTTACAAGCTTTTTGGCCAATGCTAACAACACAAGAAGATATCAAAAATTATTTACCAAGTACATTAACTTTCATTAGAAAACGTGACATAAATCTCAAGGGAATGTTTGAACAGAACACCAGCACAAGACAGATAAAAAACACTATGGCCCCTCACAGGAAGAATGGTACATACAAATGTGGTATGTGTAAACAATGCAAGTACCTACTTAATGCTGAGGAAATATTTCTTCCAGCTAGGAATTGCATTCTGAGGACATCTGGATACCACAACTGCAACACAATGGGGGTAGTATATTTGGGTGTATGTACATTCTGCCATGGTTTCTACGTGGGAAAGACCACTAGAATGCTCAAAAAACGGATTTATGAACATGTATATGAAATAGAGAAAAAGAAAACTACTAATGCTTTTTTCAAGCACTCTGTAACATGTAACAATATGTCTTTAAAATTTTTTGTTTTGGAACGAATCATTAGTGACCCTAGGGGAGGTGACTGGGAAAGTTACCTGGAAACCAGAGAGTTAATCTGGCAACTTATATTAGATGCCTCAAGGAACCCAGGAATGAATGAAAACATCAGTATTAATAGTATACTGAAAATGAAAAGGAATAAACTATAGATAGTTTTTAGTTTTTCTTTGGTGTTCAAATCTTATCAACATTTACATTAATTGCATTATAAAAGTTTTTAAAACAAGAAAGAAAATGTATTAACTGATTTATTTATGTACATTGTTATTACATTTGAAATAATTTTTAATATGAATGAATTAATTTAATTTTTGAATTAATGTTATATAAATATTGGTGCAGTATTAATTTTGCATATTGGTTTACCTACTTTAATACAATAGCTATACATTTTTAGTTAAGAAATTATTTTTAATGAAGTGTTTTTATTTTATGATTAACAGAGATTTTAATTGTTGTTTAATTTCATTAGTTACTATTATTAATGTATTACATTTATATACTTAAGAATAGTAAATGAATTCCGATAGGATTCAATAGTTTTAAGAACACTAAAATATGTTTTGCTGCTGGTAAATACTCACTGAGAGTAAAAGATTTTACTTGTCATGTTAATGACAATACTGCAGCACTATAGCACTTTAAAAGTTGATTGCAATTTAGTTTAATTGCTAATTTGGCCTATTAACTTGTGTATTTAAACAGTGTGGCCACACTTGCATTTTAATCTTGAAAAAGCCTGGAATTGTCCAGGCGAAAGCGCTTGGTTTATTTTGGAGTGTTCTTCTGGTTTTCGCATTGGTGAATAAAAGATTTACGGTGGACATACTTGGTTTGGTGTTCCTTCACAATTTAAGGAAGATTTCCTGTCTGGCTTGATATTTAACAAGTATCAGAAGATTTTTGCAGTAGCTACTGTTTTCATCAACGAAAAACTGTTACTTAACACGTTTTTGGTCCAGGTTTGGCGTGTTCTTCTAGTTTCTTCATTCATTTGACTGTATCCGCTTCGTTTGTTTGTGCTGTTATGGCAGAAGATCCACCTGCCACGGACCTTTTCAACACACCCCTTATTTTAAGGGATGACTGTGACGATACACCGGTTACCCGTTCTGAATTCAACCAGGTGTTAGCGTTACTTTCTAGCATCAACAAAGCACTTACGATGCAATTGAACTCCGATGTTCCAGACTCCCCTTTCTTTCCGGGAAACCAGCAACAAGCAGCACCGCTTGAGCAGAGATCCCTTACGGCGCAGGAGCCGAATGGCACCGCTAGTACAAGCTGCAATTTAAGAACTGGTTTAGCATCCTCACATGAAGGGAACTGTAACAACAGGGCACCGAATGGTGGAGTTACAGACAAACTGTTTAACTTTAAAAAATGGACAGAACTCCAACCGGAGTTTAAACAAGGTACATTTAATCATAACACAAAACAATTGGACACAGATTTTGATTTCTTCAGCAACAAATTATATATGTATAAGAATTGTCAACTTGAAATTAATTATTTAAAGGAATGCATTAATGTTAAAAGAGTACCGAAAGGACTCAGATGTTATAAATTTCCGAATAATGCCACTGTTGGTTCTGTTTTACACACACAATTATTAGAACTTTTCAATCGAACAGGGTTGGAAATGTTAGATTTAATGGTGAAGGATTACCAGAATAAATGTAATGGGATTTTGGATGAACTTACTGTTTTGAATGACAACATTGTACAACATAAGAATTTCCTTAGACACAAAAGGAAATATGATGAAGTTTTTTCTGAAGTAGACCAACACTGTCAAAAAGTAATTGACAGAAAAATTAAAAAACTTGACAGAGACCTTATAGAATATAGAGAAGGGAGGGCCTACCCCACAGGGTTGAAACACATTCAAGCTGCAGGAACTAATGAGGATGAATTTGAAAAAAGAACAGGGGGTCAAAATAATAGAAATGTACCTAACTCTGAACCTTTACGAAGAAGTGAAAGGTTAGCGCAGAAAGGCAATAATAATTCACCACAGGGTTTTCATTTCCCCCAGGGCAGACCAATGGGGAGGAATTTGAATGCCCCTTACCAACAGGCTTGGGGGAGGACACGCAATTAAATACGGATACTAGCAATTATGCTACAACAAGTCCTATCCCTAACATTAACAACATTGTGGTTTCTTTGAATAATTTCAATATTTACAACTACACTGATTTGGACATTACCCCAGTCTATTTTGAATTATTTACTAAAGGACTGAATTATGTTCCAGCTAGATCTGCTTATGTACCTAAGTTATTGATCGAGCTAAAACTATTTGTTAGAAATCTTAATCTCTCTCTCTTCTTTAAGGGGCAAGATACTTCAACTAACAGCATCACTAGGTCCAGTCTTTTTAACCCACCCCTACATCCGAGTTTAAAAATATTTGAAGAGCTTATTGAAAACATATTGAGAACTAATCTGTCAAATAGACAAGAGCCTTCACACAATTTCAACATACATCTGGTAGAAATTATGAATTTGTTAAAAGAGCAAAAAATTAGGGTTATGAAACCGGATAAAGGGGGTGGTATGGTACTTATGACCGCACTGGATTATGATAATGCAATGCATGATATTTTGCAGGACTCCAACACATACGAACAGGCCTCTATCAATGAATTAAATGTTGCACAAGCTAATATTAAATACATCTTGAATGACCATCTACTTCAAGGTGTGTTAAATGAAGAATTATTTAACTATTTGAATGTACCACATCCTAAGACCCCTATACTATTTGGTATACCTAAGGTTCACAAAGGAATTGCTCCTTTGAAATTCAGGCCAATTGTTGCCGGAGCTAACAGTATTACGGAACCTTTAGGTAAATTTGTCGAACACAGCATTAAATCTCTAGTTTCCAAGCTCCCCAATGTTTTCAAAGATTCTTGGGAATTCTTAGCCAGTATTCCACCTAACATCTGTAATAAGGATGTTTTGATGATCACAATAGATGTAGTAGAACTGTTCCCAAGCATACCACATGATATAGGAATAGACTGGTTTTCAGACATCTTAATAAGTTTGAGTGACTTAAGTAATAACCAGATTAACATACTCATTGAATTTATGGAGATCATCCTCAATAACAACTATATATTCTTTAATGGAGAATTCTTCAGGCAAAGAAAGGGAGTAGCCATGGGTTCCCCTTGCGCTTCATCTTATGCAAACATTGTCTTATGTAAATGGGAGCAAACTTTTATATACTCTTCTGAATGGAAACAGCAGATTTTATTTTATAAGCGATATTTGGACGATATTTGTATTTTGTGGCAGGGTCTAAGGAATCCTTTTGGAGTTTTTTGGTTACATTAACACCACCACCGATTTCTTGTCATTTACTTATGAGCTTAGTAGTAACTCACTACATTATTTGGACATCCTTCTTACTAAGGATAGTAAAGGAGAACATTTTGAATCAACTATTTACAGGAAGCCCTCATACTCCAACACATTTCTACATTTTGATAGTTCGCACCCCTTTTATACAAAAAAGGGAATCATCAGAGGTCAACTAATCCGAGCATCGAGAATTTGTAGTACCTTAAATGCCTTTTTGGATGAGGTTGCAACTTTAACTAACATGTGGGTAGAAAGGGGCTATCCTAATCAGTTAATCAACACGATTACAGAAGAAATATTAGAAAATAGGGATTCTAAGTTTCCACCCTTGCTTAGTAAGGGACTTCCACTTCCTAAGAACATCAGTAGGGGAAATAATGATGTACAGAGAAGTTTTATCTACACATACACTAAAGATGCAGCTTTCATTGAGAATACCTTACAAGCTTTTTGGCCAATGCTAACAACACAAGAAGATATCAAAAATTATTTACCAAGTACATTAACTTTCATTAGAAAACGTGACATAAATCTCAAGGGAATGTTTGAACAGAACACCAGCACAAGACAGATAAAAAACACTATGGCCCCTCACAGGAAGAATGGTACATACAAATGTGGTGTGTGTAAACAATGCAAGTACCTACTTAATGCTGAGGAAATATTTCTTCCAGCTAGGAATTGCATTCTGAGGACATCTGGATACCACAACTGCAACACAATGGGGGTAGTATATTTGGGTGTATGTACATTCTGCCATGGTTTCTACATGGGAAAGACTACTAGAATGCTCAAAAAACGGATTTATGAACATGTATATGAAATAGAGAAAAAGAAAACTACTAATGCTTTTTTCAAGCACTCTGTAACATGTAACAATATGTCTTTAAAATTTTTTGTTTTGGAACGAATCATTAGTGACCCTAGGGGAGGTGACTGGGAAAGTTACCTGGAAACCAGAGAGTTAATCTGGCAACTTAAATTAGATGCCTCAAGGAACCCAGGAATGAATGAAAACATCAGTATTAATAGTATACTGAAAATGAAAAGGAATAAACTATAGATAGTTTTTAGTTTTTCTTTGGTGTTCAAATCTTATCAACATTTACATTAATTGCATTATAAAAGTTTTTAAAACAAGAAAGAAAATGTATTAACTGATTTATTCATGTACATTGTTATTACATTTGAAATAATTTTTAATATGAATGAATTAATTTAATTTTTGAATTAATGTTATATAAATATTGGTGCAGTATTAATTTTGAATATTGGTTTACCTACTTTAATACAATAGCTATACATTTTTAGTTAAGAAATTATTTTTAATGAAGTGTTTTTATTTTATGATTAACAGAGATTTTTAATTGTTGTTTAATTTCATTAGTTACTATTATTAATGTATTACATTTATATACTTAAGAATAGTAAATGAATTCCGATAGGATTCAATAGTTTTAAGAACACTAAAATATGTTTTGCTGCTGGTAAATACTCACTGAGAGTAAAAGATTTTACTTGTCATGTTAATGACAATACTGCAGCACTATAGCACTTTAAAAGTTGATTGCAATTTAGTTTAATTGCTAATTTGGCCTATTAACTTGTGTATTTAAACAGTGTGGCCACACTTGCATTTTAATCTTGAAAAAGCCTGGAATTGTCCAGGCGAAAGCGCTTGGTTTATTTTGGAGTGTTCTTCTGGTTTTCGCATTGGTGAATAAAAGATTTACGGTGGACATACTTGGTTTGGTGTTCCTTCACAATTTAAGGAAGATTTCCTGTCTGGCTTGATATTTAACAAGTATCAGAAGATTTTTGCAGTAGCTACTGTTTTCATCAACGAAAAACTGTTACTTAACACGTTGTTTTTGGTCCAGGTTTGGCGTGTTCTTCTAGTTTCTTCATTCATTTGGCAGTAGTATAAATGTATTTTTCTTCATGCAAAAGGGCATCCAAAGGTCTTGTTTAGTTTTAGCTTGTACAGGAAAATCAGCTTCCAAGAGTCTTAGAATAAGACAATAATGGCTGACTGCTCATGCAATATAAATAACATGGAAAACAAAAGCTGGAGACAGCTAAAGCTCTAACCAATAGTGTTTATCTTTCCACAATGCAGAAATCCCCTCATCTCAAGGCTTAATTACCACAAGTTTTAGGTAACTCACACAGCTGGCTAAAACATGCTGTTTGTTCTAAGTCTGAAAAGTGACTGGAGCGCAACACTTACATGCAGCAGTGCTGGTTAATGCACGTATGAGCACAGAAAAAATAATGCAAACTGTAAATCCTGTGTATTGATATCTGTAGCTTCAGATTTGTGGAGGATAGCAAAATGCAAAATGCAAAAAAAAAAAAAAAAAAAATTAGAGAACCAAAAGAAAACTGATTTAAATAACTAGGCACAGCACAGGGCCAACTTAAAAAAGCAATGCAATCTGTAAAATGCCTTAAATTAATAGTTTGTAGATGTAAGGAACAAGGTGAACGCCCAATCCAAACAGCCAAAAGTAAGATAAAAACCAAGTAGTGTATTAGGGCGAAACACAGCTCAAGAAAATAATAAAATAAAAGGTCATAAATCCGTCTCATCAACGCTCAATCACCACAGCTAGTCCAAGAAATAGACGTCCAAGATAAAAATCAGTTTTCTTTATTAGACACAGGTACCAGAGTTAGCGCTTTCACCTTTCGGTTTCATCAGACTCACTACTAGGTACAAAAACAATGAGCCTTAAATACTTCTAAAGGCGGGAAAATCATTCAATTAAGCTTCTTAACAGGCTCTATCAATAAAACTCCTTAGCAACAAGGTCTATTAATACAATTTCGTATATACATGCTTAAAAATGTATTTAAAGTACAAATACAATAAGCCTATTGTTGTCAAAAATAATATTAAAATGATACAAAAGTCATCAGATACAGACTTAACTAATTCTAAGTCTCCTCATCCTTAAAAAAGGGGGTATTAAAGAGACTTATATTTAAAATACAAATACAATAAGCCTATTATTATCAAAAACAATGTTAAAATAATGTAAAAATCATCCGATGCAAACTTACTTAACTCTAAGTCTCCTCATCCTTAAAAAAGGTTTCAAGGAGACCTTAGCATTTAAACCAGGGGTCATATCTGACCTCAACTTCAAAATCCAAGCACTCTCTCTACTCTCAGTGATAGCCCAAATATCACCACCTCTGCTAGTAACATTAATAGTCTCAATAATCCTGAAACTAAACGTATGTGTACAATCTGTATCCATGACATGTTTGGCTAGTGCATTAGTTCCATTGTTGATCCTGATGTTATATATATGCTCTCGCATTCTATCCCTCAAACATCTGTTCGTCTTGCCAACATAAAATGACGAACAGATGTTGCACGTGGCCAAGTACACAAGATCTCTAGACATACAATCCCCTCTAGCCTTCAAGGGGTATGAAATATGAGTGGTGGGATGTATAAAAACAGAGTCCCCACAAATGAAGTCACAAAAATTACATTTACCACACTTCATTGTTCCATGTGGAAGCATGGTTACAGGACTATTGGTCATCCTATCACACAATAGCCTTTTAATATTCCTCTTGTTCTTATACCTAAAGCGTGGGCAGTCACCAACTATAGTTCTAATATGCGGATCCACCAACAAAATGTCCCAGTGCTTCCTCACAACATCCTTAATGTCACCCACATCTTTGGTATAAAACAGGGAGAAAGCAGTAGAGGCACTAGCAGTGGTGTCAGGAACACCTAGTGTGTCCATATTAAGACATGGTTCTGAGAAATACGGAGCAGCTGCTCCAGATCTTAACTCAGAAATACCCTCATGGCCTTTCATAATGTCATCCGTCTTATATCCCCGAGATGCCAACCTCCTGTCCAGATCTAACAAATCCTGACGAAAACCATACTCAGTAGGATTGTACCTAGAGGTCCTCATACTCTGTCCCCTTAATTACCACAAGTTCTAGGTAACTCACACAGCTGGCTAAAACATGCTGTTTGTTCTAAGTCTGAAAAGTGACTGGAGCGCAACACTTACATGCAGCAGTGCTGGTTAATGCACTTACGAGCACAGAAAAAATAATGCAAACTGTAAAACCTGTGTATTGATATCTGTAGCTTCAGATTTGTGGAGGATAGCAAAATGCAAAAAAAAAAAAAAAAAAAATGAGAGAACCAAAAGAAAACTGATTTAAATAACTAGGCACAGCACATGACCAACTTAAAAAAAGCAATGCAAACTGTAAAATGCCTTAAATTAATAGTTGTAACTTCCGATTAATAGAAAATACAGTATAAAAAACCCCAAAGAAGTCAATAACCATACAAAATTGATTTAACCAGTTAGGCAAATGCAGGTATTAATGCACTTCCCTGAATGAAAAATGGAGTTCAAATGCCTTGTTTGATTTTAGATTATGCAATGCAAAGAAGGTTCAGCTTCCAAGAAACTCCATGTAAGACAATAATGGCTCACTGCTCATGCAATATAAATTGCAGGTGAATGAAAGCTGGAAACTGCTAAAGCTCTTGGACATAGTGTGTTTTTCCTTTCCATAACTGCACACATTACTCCACTGTCACCAGATTTAATGACCACAAGCTTTAGATAACTCAGACAGCTGTCCAAAACAGGCTCTCTGTTCTAAGTTTGAAGTGACTAAAAGCACAGCAATTAAATGCAACAATTAGTCTACTCAACAGCACAGAAAAAAATGCAAACTATAAAACTAATTCAATTAATGTCTGTAGCTTCAGATTCAGAGAAGAAATAGGAAAATGCAGAAAAATGAGACAACACACTCACAACTAATTTAAATACCTAGACACAGAACAGAGCCCTCTTGAAAAAGCAGTGCACATAGTAAAATGCTTTCAATTAATAGCTGTAATTTCAGATTAAAAAAAAGATGACAGGAACCACACAAAACTGATTTAAATTGTTAGATAAGTGCAGCAGTGTAAATGTATCTCCCTGGATACAAAACAGAGGCCAAATCAATTGTTTAGTTTTAACTTGTACTCAGTATCTTCACCTTCTAAGAGTCTTACGAGTAAGACAATGAGGAACAAATGCCCAGAATCAGACAGAGCTTTTTCTTACATACCTAGAATAACATCTTTTTGCACTGGTGTGGTAGTACATTGAAAGTTGCTAGAATAACAGGTTTTCCATAGGTATGCTTTTTATGAATAATAAAGTCTGAAAAATCAAATGCCTGTCATCATTTAGAGACTGAAATCCTCAATGATTTGCCAGAAAAGCACAGATTTTATGATGCAAAGATGAAAACCATGAGGCAAAGTCAGATATATTTCTATGAAATCAAGGGCAATTTCAATGCTGCTTCACTCAGAGACTTATTAAAGAATTTTTCCTATTTGCTGATCAGGTAAGTGCACTTAACAAGCTGGCTTCCAGAATGAGATGACGAAAGTAAAGGCATTAAGGATTGGAATCCCCAAACTGCATTTGCTGAAATAAAATGGACAAAAAAAAAACATTTTTAAGAGTTTTTTGCATGTGAACAAGCCCCCCCTGCACCCTTGAAGTTATAAATACCAACTCCATGATCGCACCGACTCAAAGAAGGGGGAATTCCCCCTAAAAGGAAATCACTGCTGGCAAAACTCACTAATTATGATTTCCTTGTAGCTCCCACTGTTTTTCATTGTAGAAGTAATAGACTGTAGTTTTCCATTACAGCACAAGGCGGAGCTCCTTTTCAGGGATATAAAAGACAATTTTGAAAGTGAAAGGGGAGACTGAGATACTAGCTGAAGGACGGAAGACTGAAACAGAAAGCTGAAGGGAAAAAGGGCCTTGCAGCATGACTGGATTTTCTTTCTAGTGCTGCGTGACAGGGAAGTGAAGTAGCAGATTGTGTCTGTCTTTTGCTGAAATCCTGGATGATGGTATTTTGTGGAATCAGGAGAGAAGTCTGAAACCAGTAGTTCCTTGTGTGCATATGATTCAGCAAGAAAAGGAGTTCCCTTGGGCCTAGTACAGAGAAGCCATAGATGATTACCAGAGTTCTGGCAGGTGATTTTCTACTTTTCTCATCAGAAGAACCACGGTGCCTGGTCACTAGAATATTCTCGACGGTGTGGTGAGAGGCTCTGGCCATCATTTTATATTTTTATAAGATTGTGGATCCCCCCTCTAAATGCTTTGTAGATTACAAATAACTGAGATCCATATGAACTCCAACTTGGGCCCCATCATGCCGGCAGCAAGACTGTAAGTAGTCACTGGCCAGTGAACAGAGTATAATAGAGTGTTTCATAGCTGGTCTGTTTAGAATTGATCCAGGGGGTTGATGGTGTTAGTATTGCTCAATGACATTACATTTTCTCGTATTTGTATTGTTATATTATAACTCTTTTATTGCTTAGTGACATTGCATTTTTTCTCCCGTGTTTGTATTGCTATATTATAAAGCTTTACTGCTCATTGATATTGCCTTCTTTGTGCATGTTTGAATGTCAAGACCTTTTCCTGTTGAGTTCTCGGGAAGAGGGCAAATGTATGTTTCATTGCATGCAAATCTCACTTTGCCTTATTGCTAACTGGTGCACTGTTGAAATAATTTTTTTGTGGTTGTGCTATTGCCTTTTAAACTAGATGTGTTACCTAGAATAAAATCTGTCATTCTTGCCACCTTGGTGTTTTGGGCCTATAGGGGTTTCACCAGAGTCAGGAAGGAAGGAACCCATATCTACTTCAGCTACACCTGCGGGTGCGCTACATTTGGGGGCTTGTCCGGGATTGCCTGTACTGCCTTGGACTCCATCCTATTTCCCTGTACATGTGGAAAGCAAATCCAGCAGAAACATGAACCCAGAAGTAGCCGCTAAGTAGTGCAAACAGCACAATGCTCAGTCAGAGCATTGCTTAGTTCTGGTGTTGCCAGGGGTCACATGGACTGATATGCAAATACATCAAGTCACAGGATCCTTACCAGTTGTAGGGTGTGGATTTTTATTAGACAGCACTATGCACCCTACCAAGCAGAGAACATTGGCCTTATTAGAATGGAAAAGTCCTTTAGTGTATGAGCACATACCTTCGAGTATACAAATTTCAGCTGAGAGTTCAGTCCGTGTGGTAATCCCTGAGAAGTGCACTACCTCAGCAACAGAGTAAATACCTGTGGAAGCTATCCAAGTAGGTCACAACCTTACACCAGAAGCTGCAGCTTCACTGCCCATAAATACTATAGGCCTGAAGTTTTGAATGCTTTGGGAAGTATTGTAGAAAAATGCTTAAAGCCTACACAGCCATTCACTGGGTTTGGCTACCACAAATTGCATTTCTTTTCTGGTAAACAACCCACACCTCAGGGAGAGGAAGATTTTGAATCTTGGATGGATCAGGCTTCACAAGCCCTAGAGGAGTGGGATATCCCAGAATCTCAGAAGAAGCAGCAGGTAGCTGAAAGTCTAAAGGGATTAGCTGCGGATACCATACGCAACCTAAGGATGGGTAAGCAAGATTGCATGGTCAAGGACTATTTAGGAGTACTGCAGGATGTGTTTGGAAGGACCGAGAGGGCTGCTGACCTACTGTATCAGTTTGAACATACATACCAAGAAGTTGGTGAGACACTATCTGATTATATTAAGCGATTAGATAAAATGCTCCACCAGATCATCCTAAAGAAGGGGGTGGATCCAAAAGTAGCTGATCAAGTAAGGATCGGACAAATTTTACAGGGAGCTCAAGCTATGGATCCCATTGTGTGGAAGATGAGGATGAGAAATAGGGAAGAGACTCTAATGTGTTCTCAGTTGGTTAAAGAGGTGAAGGAAGAGGAAGCCCTGTTGGAAGCCAAATCTCAGTGTTCAACAGCAACTAAAACAGTGAGTGAACACCAGCAGGAGCCTATAGCTGTGCTCACTACTCAAACAGGAGTCATGGCCCAGAGTGTCCACAATGTAGAGGTGTCACAATTGCAGATGCAGGTGTCTTCACTGACCGACGCCATAGCTCAAGTCACCAAGACAGTTGCAGAATTGCAGAAAGCCGTAGTAACTTTAGCTGAAGGGAGGAATACATCAGCTAGAGCCTCCACAAAATCTCTCAGGGAAGAACCAAATCAGCCAATATTCAGAGTTCCTACTGGATTTTGTTTTCACTGTGGGGATGCAAGGCATATAAAGCAACAGTGTCCTAATGCAGAGAACTTGAAAAAAGTGAACAAACTATTATTGGCTAGTGCAATGCAGGGAAACTTCAAAGGGCCTCAGTGAAGGAGCCAGCTGAGTGCCCAGTTACAAAGAGCTCCATAAAATCTAACATCAAGAGACAGCATCCTGGATCTCCTTTCCACACAAACCCTTGTGATAGGGGAGAGAAACTACCTACTATGCACACATCTAGCTTATCTGAGGTGAACAACCAAATTGGAAAGCCATCTCAGCCATAATCTCAGCATCTGAGACCGCAAAGCATTACTAAGCAAAAGTCCAATCCGTTAAAATGGCGAAGTCAACTGGTGGTACCTCAACCACATGCGGACTGCTGTACAGCTAAACAGCACCAGAAACAGAAACTACCTGATGGCCTACTGGGACCATCCCCTGTTGTGTCAGTAAAAATAGAAGGAGCTTATAGTAAAGCACTGTTGGATACTGGTGCACAAATCACCATTCTGTACAGAGACTTCTACCAAAAATACTTAAAGCATTTGCCACTTGAAAAGTTAGAAGATTTGGAGATCTGGGGACTAAGTGACACAAAGTTCCCTTATGATGGTTATGTCTCATTCAAGTTAGAATTTTCCACTTCAGTTCAAGATAAGTTTTTGAAACACTCACTGTTGTGTGCCCCAGGCCAAAAGGAAAGGATTCAGCATCTGTTTTAGTGGGGATAAATACTGACCTCGTCAGAAGAATGCTAATGCCTCAGTTGACCCAGGAACACCCAACACTACATCCTCTGCTGAGACCCATTTTCTGTGCCCTTCAAAGGGAGATATATAGTAAGAAAGATGAAATTGGTCATGTGTGGACCCTGTTTGGCAAAGAGCATATAATTCATCCTGGTCAGGTCACCTGCTTGAGAGCCAAAGTGAGGATGTGTGGATAAACAGTTTCCTCTCATCTCATGATGGAAACAGATCCAGAAAGTGACTTGCCACCGGGGCTGGAACTAGTACCAGATGTTTGGCCTGTGGACAAGTTAAAGCATCCTTATGACACATTGTCTGTGGGGTTAAAGAATAAAGGAAGTACTCCCATTGTCCTGCATTCATAAGTGCATTTGGGAAATGTTTATGCTGCCACTCCCTTACCTGCTTCTGTATTGACAAGGAATGAGAGCAGGGCCAACAAGTTGAAGATGGAAGATATTGATATAGGATGTGGTCTCTTGCCCCCTGAGTGGCTAATCAGAGTTAAAGAGTTACTAATGAAAAAGAAAAATTTTTTTTTTACTAGTGAACTAGGTGTGGGCTGTGCAAAAAGTGCAGAATACCGAATAAGAGTAAAAGAGGACTTGCCTTTCAGGGAACGTTCCAGAAGAGTAGCTCCAGGAGACCTGGAGGACTTAAGAAAACATTTGGAAGAACTAAAAGCCACAGGGATAATTCAAGAGTCAAGAAGTCCATATGCCTCTCCCATTGTTGTCAGGAAAAAGAATGGGTCAATTCACATGTGTGTTGAATATCGTACTCTGAATCAGCGAACCATTCCAGACCAGTACACAACTCCCCGGATTGAAGATGTTATAAATTGCCTGGTGGGCAGTAAGTGGTTCAGTGTGCTAGACTTAAGGAGTGGATACTATCAAATCCCTATGCACCCAGAAGATAAAGAGAAGACTGCCTTCATCACCCCTTTGGAATTTTTTGAGTTTGATCGCCTACCTCAAGGTTTATCAAATGCACTGGCAACTTTCCAGAGAGTCATGGAAAGAACATTTGGAGACATGCATCTCCTGGAAGTCTTAGTCTACCTGGATGACATCATTATCTTTGGGAGGACCCTAGAGGAGCACGAAGAAAGACTGATGAAGGTATTGGACAGGATTGAGAAGGAAGGCCTGAAGTTGTCAATGGACAAATGCAAGTTCTTCCAACCTTCAGTGACCTATGTGGGACATGTAGTGTCTGCAAATTTAATAGCCACAGATCCCAGCAAAGTTGAAGTGGTAACATTTTGGCCCAAACCCAAAACTATCACAGAACTGCAATCTTTTCTGGGGTTCTACAGTTACTATAGAAGGTTTGTGGAAGGATTTTCAAAGATAGCAAGACCCCTCAACCATTTGCTCCGAAACGATGAGAATGCAGATGAAACAGATGAAGATATCCTTGTGAAAAACCCTAAGGGACCGAGAGGTTCTAAAGAACTCATTGAGAGTCATTGGGCTCCTGAGTGTGAAGAGTCATTTGAACAGCTTAAGTATTGCCTCACACATGCCCCTGTGCTGGCATATGCTGACTCAACAAAGCCATACACTTTACATGCAGATGCTAGCAGGGATGGCTTAGGAGGAGTCCTTTACCAGGAATATGACAAGAGGCTGAGACCTGTGGCTTTTATCAGTCAGAGTTTATCCCCAACAGAAAGAAACTACCCTGCACACAAGTTGGAATTCCTTGCTTTAAAGTGGGCAGTAGTGGACAAGCTACATGACTATCTCTCTGGGACTGAATTTGAAGTGCATACTGACAACAGTCCTCTGACATACATCCAGACCACTGCAAAGCTAGATGCTACTGGCCACAGATGGATAGCAACTCTATGCAACTATAATTTCAGTTTGAAATATCGCCCAGGACACGAAAATGGAGATGCTGATGGTCTGTCCAGAAGACCTCAGGGAGATTTACACCCCGACGATAAATGGATGGAAATTCCAGCACCAGGGGTGAGAGCTATGTGTCAGATTGCAACTTGCTATCAACACACTGAATGTTGGGCCCAGAAGTTGGGTCTGTCTGCAGCAAGCATACCCCAAGCTTACTGTAATCTGGTCACTTTACAGGCTTCATCGCTACCAGCTTTGAGTAACAGAGACCTCAGGCGAGATCAAAGAGAAGACCCCTTAGGCCAGCTGGTGGTAGCTGCTTTAGAGAAGAAACAAGTTAATATGCTTCACATGGATATTCATCCTCTGGTAAGACTTTTGGTCAAAGAATGGGACAGACTCCAGATACAGAATGGACTAGTGTATAGGAGATCTCCAAGTGTACTCGGCAGTGAAAAATGGCAATTGTTGCTTCCTTAGAAGTATAGAGAAGTAGTACTCTGGTCATTGCATGATGAACATGGTCATATTAATTATGACAGAACTATGGGTCTGGTATGAGACAGGTTCTGCTGGCCATGCATGAAGCAAGATGTTGAGGATAATTGTCGTACATGTCTTCGTTCCATTAGACAGGTTCTACTGGCCATGCATGAAGCAAGATGTTGAAGATTATTGTCGTACTTGTCTTCGTTGCATTCGGAGAAAGACTCTGCTGACCAGAGCTGCCTCATTGGGTCAAATGGAAAGCAGTGGACTCATGGAACTGGTCTGTATAGATTTTCTGTGCATTGAACCGGATGAAGGCAGGATCAGTAATGTGCTCGTGGTGACAGACCACTATACAGGTATGCTCAAGCATTTCCCACTCGCGATCAGAAAGCTATTACAGTAGTGAAATACTAGTTGAGAAGTTCTTTGTACACTATAGCCTGCCAAAAAGGATACACTCTGATCAAGGAAGTGATTTTGAGAGCAAGCTTGTCCATGAACTACTCAGTCTGTTGGGAGTCCAAAAAAGCCACATCACTCCTTATCATCCTCAAGGGGATCCTCAGCCTGAGCGTTTCAACAGAACTTTACTAGACATGTTGGGGACACTATCTGCTGAGAAGAAGGGTCAATGGAGTAGACATGTAGCCACAGTGGTGCATGTTTACAACAGTACTAAAAATGATGCTATATGATTCTTGCCTTACTTCCTAATGTTTGGAAGAGAAGCTCATCTTCCTGTTGACGTCACCTTTGGAGTCATAGCTGATAATACACCAGTGCGATCTCATGGCAGTTATGTGGATAGACTCAAGAAGAACCTCAGACAGGCTTATGAGCTTGTTGAAAAATCAACTTGACAAATATATCAGTGAAACAAGGCTTACCATGACAAAAAAGTAAAGATGCATGATTTGTAGCCAGGGGACAGAGTTCTTTTGAGAAATTTGGGACTACAAGGAAAGCATAAACTAGCGGAACACTGGGGATCTGAGATTTACATAATTTGTTCTCAGCTACCTAATATCCCTGTCTACCAAGTTTGCCCTGAGGGGAAAGAAGGACCCATTAAAACCTGGCACCACAACAATTTAATGCTTTGGCAAAATCAGTAAGACTCATGAATCCGTAACTCTGAAATGGCTCAGCAGAAGCCTAACTCAAGGCGATCCAGAAGGCTAAGGTGGAGAGGAACTATCCTGTCCAATGTTCAAGAGCCTATGCTTCCTCCTGCTGAAGGAGAGGAGGACAGTGGTGATGACTGGGATTTCAGTGGGCTTTTTTATGAGGACGTTCCAGACCCTGTGGGCTGTAATCTCAATGTAAATGCACCAGAATTCATTACTTGTCATTTTGAGCAGCCCCGACCTAACAATAGTCTAAGTAATGTTTCTGTACCTCTTGCAGAACCTGATACTGATGGAGGCCCTGCTAGGCAAACTTCAGAAATAGTGCTGAGGACAGTCATACCATTATGGAAAATGAAGGTGAAGTTACACAAGAGGAGATCTTAGAAGTAGACAATATGCCTTCTAAAGAACTGGACACTGAATGTGATGGGAGTGACAAACCTTCCAAGCAAAATTCCTTAGCTGTCTCTTCCGAACCAAAACTGCAGAGACTGATTTGGCCCCCCAGAGACTTACATATAACAGTTTGGGACATAGTACACAGGAACCTGTGACCAGAGCTCATCAGAGAGTCTGCACCCATAATCCCTATGCCTCCTACTCCAGTGGTGACACCCAATCCCAAGTTAAGCATAAGGCTGATTACCCTTGGTGGAATGTACCCTTTGAATGCAAAAATATTGTTCAGTTCTTGGGGGGAACCAATATTTCAAGTGGGGGAGAGTGTAGCTCCCACTGTTTTTCATTGTAGAGGTAATAGACTGTAGTTTTCCATTACACCACAAGGTGGAGCTCCTTTTCAGGGATATAAAAGACAATTTCGAAAGTGAAAGGGGAGACTGAGATACTAGCTGAAGGAGGGAAGACTGAAACAGAGATCTGAAGGGAAAAAGGGCCTTGCAGCATGACTGGATTTTCTTTCTAGTGCTTCGGGACAGGGAAGTGAAGTAGCATATTTTGTCTGTCTTTTGCTGAAATCCTGGATGATGGTATTTTGTAGAATCAGGAGAGAAGTCTGAAACCAGTAGTTCCTCGTCTGCATATGATTCAGCAAGAAAAGGAGTTCCTTTGGGCCTAGTACAGAGAAGCCATAGATGATTACCAGAGTTCTGGCAGGTGATTTTCTACTTTTTTCATCAGAGGAACCACTGTGCCTGGTCACTAGGATATTCTCGATGGAGTGGTGAGAGGCTCTGGCCGCCATTTTATATTTTTATAAGATTGTGGATTCACCCCCCCCCAATGCTTTATGGATTACAAATAACTGGGATGCATATGAACTCCAACTTGGGCCCCATCATGCCGGCAGCAAGACTCTAAGTAGTCACTGGCCAGTGAACAGGGTATAATAGAGTGTTTCATAGTTGGTCTGTTTAGAATTTATCAAGGAAATAGAGGGTGTTAGTACTGCTCAATGACATTGCATTCTCTCATATTTGTATTGTTGCATTATAAATCTTCATCGTTCAATGACATTGCATTTTGCTCGTGTTAGTACTGCTGCCTTCAAGAATTTTGCTGCTCAATGACATTGCATTTTCTCATATCTGTATTGTTGTATTATAACTCTTTTATTGCTTAATGACATTGCATTTTCCCCATGTTTGTATTGCTGCATTATAAAGATTTACTGCTCATTGATATTGCCTTCTTTGTGTATGTTTGAATGTCAAGACCTTTTCCTGTTGAGTTCTGGGGAAGAGGGTGAATGTATGTTTTCATTGCATGCATATCTCACTTTTCCTTATTGCTAACTGGTGCACTGTTGAAATAATGTGTTTGTGGTTGAGCTAGTGCCTTTTAAACTAGATGTGTCACCTAGTATAAAATCTGTCATTCTTGCCACCTTGGTGTGTTGGGCTTATAGGGGTGTCACCAGAGTCAGGTAAGAAGGAACCCATATGTACTTCAGCTACACCTGCGGGTGCACTACATCCTATTAAGGAACTCTGCTCATCGAAAGGTTGAACTCCCCAGGTGACCAAAGCTCAAGAGTTCAATGTTCATCCACCTGTAGGGTAATGAACAAATTGTCCCTTTTCCAGGGTAACGCAGGAGCACATGCTGGTAAAGTGACTTGCTGAGAATCAAACATTAGGTAAATGAAGGAAGGTACAGAAAACAGCTCATTAACAGTTCAGTGCTTTAGTCCCCTGAATTAACTGCCACCTAAAATATTTCAAACAAATGTGCACTAGTCATGAAAAGCCAGATTTTAAAATAAGCAAAAAGACAGTAAGTTGCTTTCATCCATAGTCAGCCCCCACCCTTTTATTGACTATAATACTCAATGATTTGCTATCAAACCACAGATTGTATGAGGCACAGAACAAAAGTAGGAGAGTTTCTGTGATATTATGGACAGTTTCAATTATTCATCAACAACTCAGCAGAGAATACGTATTCCTACATATTTCATACAAATGCATATTAGTCCGGTAACACCAGGTTTTAAAATAAGCAAATAACATCACATCCAACCCCCCCCCATTTTGCTGACTGTAATCTTCAATGGTTTGCTATAAAACCACAACCTTTATGAAACACAGTCCAGCACAAAAATATAAAGCAATGTCTGTGACATTTTGTGATATCAGAGACAGTTTCAACTTTGCTAGACAAGAAGACTGCACAGAGAATAAGTATTTCAATTTGTTTCATACAAATTCACATACGTCCTGCAAAGCCAGATTTTAAAATAAGAAAATAACAAGACTGTAAATAATTTTTGCCTGCAATCAACCACCCACACCCCATTTGATTATTGTAATCCTCAATGAGTTTGATATAAAACCGCAATTTTTATGAGGCCCAGACCAAAAAATATAAGGCAAAGGGAGGGACATTTTGTAATATCAGGGACAGTTTCAGCTTTCTTTTACACAGTTGTCAATGAATAAATATTCCAGTGTAATTTATACAAATACAAACTAGTTCAGTGAAGTCAGTGGTCTCTTATTGGAGAGACTTGTGGTCCATGATTGTAGTTATCATCTGTGGTGCTCTTAACTGGACAGATTATCCTGTTATGTTACATTTGTCATTGGTTGGTTGGTTCTCACCACCATTTTTTTCTGCTATAATTTATGTAAACTTCTTTCCTTACTGTCAATTGATAGTCATTTACTGTGTGAGAAGGGTAGCAGCTCCATTAAGAACTTCAATATTATTATCAGACAAGGCGAAAAAGACATAAACAGTAGCTGTATAGTACATGAACAAAAGTCGTTAAATCAGGCAAAACATAAACTAAGCAGTGTTGATGATGAAATGAACAACTTTCATTAATATTTCCACTACGTTGACTCTTAATAACCATTTCATAAGTGTTCTGGTTGCTGGTGTTCCCACTCTGCTGTCTTCAGACTTCATGCACTCCCCAAACAGCCCACTACTCATTTTAATGATGCAATTACAGATATAAAAAAATAGTTTGGACATAAAAGCTTGAAAACAGTCAGCAAATAAATAAATAAATAAATAATAAAAAAATAAAAAGGTGTCTTGAAATCAAGTCAACTAAATCCTCCTGAGTAGCTAACGGTTCTACTATGAAATGCTGCTTCCTGAAAGTTCACACACACACACACACACACACACACACACACACACACACACACACACACACACACAGAGCTAAGCTAGAGTTTTCACTGTGTGATACCTTAAACCTCCTGTAATAGAGGTCCATGGGATATATGCAAATGATCCCCTTAAGGAAATCAAGTTAGATGGCTTCTGAATTTCCATGACCTTTTGTGGACACATTCAGGTCAATAAAGCCAAACCTCACTAGCTGTGGGCATGCATGTTTCTACCTTCATATCACCTCATCAGCACAACATAAGGGGACTGTATGGCTTTAATTAAGAAACAAAGGGTCTTTACACCCAGCTGATGTCCATAACCATTAAGGTGTCTGTAAAATATCCCAATTAACATCCAAACTAAAAAGTAAAAACGGCACAAAGACAAGTCAATTAGTAAAAAGTACAAAAAAATGCATACCTTATAAATTGCAGATTAAGGAACAAACATACTTATTCAAGGATATCAGTGATGAAGCCTTCTCACTTTTTAGGCATTGATTCAAAACTAATAAAAACGGAGCAAAAGCAGGAAAATCTTGTATAAAATTCTGTTTTATTCTCCAATGAGAAACAAATAAAACGGATGAGCGCGCTTTCGCTTACAAAGCTTCATCAGATCCATGTTAAATAACCTTCCCCCAAGGCATTTATACCAAAATTCAAAAAGCTTACGACCAATCAGGCTTCCATATCAATTACTACTTTAAAAAACAACATATATTTAATTTAGGTATAAATGCCTTGGGGGAAGGTTATTTAGCATGGATCTGATGAAGCTTTGTAAGCGAAAGCACGCTCATCCGTTTTATTTGTTTCTCATTGAGAATAAAACAGAATTTTATACAAGATTTTCCTGCTTTTGCTCCGTTTTTACTAGTGTGGACACTTGTTTATAGAAAGCGTAGCTACGGAGCATTTACTTGGTTGGCTGGCGGTGAACTTCCTATTATTGATTCAAAACTGCCACAGGGGAAAGAGCTTTAATGAAGTTAGGCACCTCCACTTCAAATCACCTATCAGCCAAGGGTAGGTGACAGAAAACTCTTATGCATTCAGAATTAAATTAGAACTCATCATCACCATGAAACACATATTTTCCATTTTTTTGCATGGGGTAGGGGTGTCTTGTCAAATGTCACCATCTTTCTCAGTTCAGTACCACTCTCTTACCTTTTTTGATGGGTCTTGCCTGACTGCTGCAGGTCTTCTTTCACACAATCCATCCATCTGTTTGTTAGATGTCCTCATTTTCTCCTGCCTTCTTCCTGTCTCCCCAAATTGTTTTCACCAGATTGTCTTCTGCTTTCCTATAGATGTGTCTGAACCATCGTAATTTGATCTCTTTGACCTTCTCTGCAACTGGAAATATGTGACATTCTGCTTGATATCCTCATCTCTTCATCTGTTTCACAGCATGCACACTTCTACCCATCTCAGGCATGTCATCTCTATTAAATCTAGCTTCTTCATCTGCTCTGCCTTTACTGCCCAGGTTTCTGTACCATGCTGTAATACTGGTCACACCACTGTTTTGTATGCCTTACTTTTCAGTTTCTTAATCAGCTATCATTGTTTACACTTGACACCTTGTGCCACATGGCTGGAACCCTTCTGCTTCTAGATTCGACCTTGTCATTCAGACTTCCCTTCTCCTCAACCACCTATACCAGATACTTGGAACTGTTAATCTGTTACACTGTTTCTCTTCTATCTCAGTTTTCAACTTCTGATTTCTACCATTTGCTGCTATTACAACTGTCTTATCTGTACTCAGTTTCATCCAATATGCGTTCAGGTTTGCATTCCACTCCCCTACCGTTTGCTAAAGTTCTTGTTTAGTGTCTGCTTGCAGTGTCACATTGTCTACATACAGCACCTTTGTTGATCTGTGCTCCCCTCTGACCTATTGGCTAATGTAGTCAATCACCAGAACGAACTGCAGTGCAATTCTCTTCTTGCCCCTTAAGCTTGTTTCCAACACTAATGGTACTCACAAATTCTGTCGTACCACTGCAGGTTACAAGGCATCCACATATTTCCCTACAGGGATGACTCCCTCATTTTTGCAGACTCTTTTCAAAACAGTCAAGAATCTCTATATTTTGTCAGAAATCTATTTCAGAACCTAGGTTTTCAGCTTAATCAGGAAAAGTTATCTCTCATTCCTTCCCCATAAAATAACTTTTCTAGGATGCCTGATAGACACTTCACAAATGATGACATTTTTGTCTCAGGAAAAAGTTACGTTTTTAAAAAAGCAGTTCCTTCAGTTTTCTCTTCAACCTCTGACTACAGCAATGGAATACCTCAGGATTTTAGGATTCATGCTAGCTACAATTCATAAGATCCCTCAGGTGAGACTACATATGAAAAAAAATTGTGCTTTTTCAAATTAGTCTTGACCCAACTCTAGCATCCTCTGTCTTTCCAAATCCCTGTTCTGAGCTTTGTCAGAAAGGAACTTCTCTAGTGGATAGACCAACTGATTCTGAGTATGGGTCTTCTAATTTCTCTCTGAATCCCTCCCCATTCTGTAACTATGAATGTCACAGACTTTGCCTGGGAACTGTATTCGAAGGATTCAAAGTACAAGATGTACAGGTTCATAATTTTGGAAAGAAACACGTACATATCAAAGAGATGATGGTATTGAGCATTAAATCAAGTGTGGACTCAAGGACCTCATTTGGTAATCACATACATCACCACTGTTATGTGGTACATCAACAAACAAGGAGGAACTAGGTCACTTTCCCTATGCAGAACAGCCATGATAGTCTGGGAGCTGGCAAATCAGTACATATACATCCTTCAGGCTACTTATATTCTTTCAGAGCAGAATACTGTGGCAGATTATCTGTGCAGGACCAGGGCAGACCCCCATAAATGGATGTTACACAGAGGGGTCCTCCAGCAGATTGTTCACCCGTAGGGAACTCCTCAAGTGGATCTGTTTGCCTCCATTCACAACAGACAGTTGAACAAATTCTGCTCCAGGACACCTTGCACAAAGGCCTGGAAGGCAGTTGTTTTTTAAATTACATGGATATGAATGTTCCTGTGTACTTCTCCCCTTTCCCTTGATAACCAGATTGTTTTGACCCAGATAACATTGATTCGATTTTCTCTTGAAAATGGCCAGGGGCAATTAACACAAGCTTCTCTACAGGATGGACTTATTCACAGAAGACAAGGGATCTCTGATTCGCCCAAGCCTAGAAATTTTTCATCTGATAGCCTGAATGACAGAATTTTAATCTCTCTAAGGCACCTATTTTTAGATGGCATGTTTTGTGTTTTAATTAAAGGAGGCTAAAAATGACTACTAGAAAATCTTATTTGGCCAAGTGCAAGAAATTTTCTGTTCAATATTATTAAAAATAAGACCTTTAATGGCATAAGCTTCTTTGGATCTTCAATATCTCTGTGAATTACTAAATCTAACCTTTCTTACTCATCTAGTAAGGTTAATCTTTTGGCTATGTCTGCCCTTAGATCCCTCCTTTCTTCTTTATCTATAATAAAAGAGTTCTTGAAAGGAGTAGTACACATTCGTCCATATAGAAAACAGGTTTCTCGTCTTTGGCTTCTTATCTTTGAATTAGAAAAGCTTACACAGTCTCCTTTTGAACTATCTCATCAGGCTGACTTAGATTCCTGACATGAAAAATAATGTTACTTACTGCTCCAACTTTGAATAAGAGTGTCTTGAGTTGCAAGCTCTTATAGTAACTCAACCTTATGTTATCTTTCAGAAGGATATGGTATTCTTAAGAACTTATCCATCATTCATGCCAAAGATTGTATCAGAGTTTCCTTTAAATTAATCTGTTCATCTCCCTATGTTTTATCCTGAGCTAAAAAGTATAGGAGAGAGAATCCTGCATACACTGGATGTCCACAGGCAACTTAAATACTACATTGTTAGGACAAAGGACTTTAGATCCTTTAACCAACTTTTCATTTCTTATGAACATAAGAAAAAGGGGCACACACTGTAAAAGTAGACCATTTCAAGATGGCTATTCCACGCAATCCAGTTTTGTTATCACTATGGAAAGACTCTTCCCTTCAAAGTCAAAGCTCATTCTAGTAGATCCTTGTAGCTTTGGTTACTGCTAGAGTTTTTTTTGGAAAGGAGTTGACTCTAAAAGCAACTTGGTCATCTACACACAATTTCACCAAAGATTAAAAGATCATGAACACAGTTTGCTAGGATTATTCTTCAGGGGCTGTTGAACTCTGACCTTTTCTGATTCTCCCTTGCTATTAGGTTGGGCTACTGTAATAGTGAGTGACCTAATGATGAACATAGAACTGTATAAGTAACTAGTAAAACCAAAAGCACTAACCCAGGAAACCAACACAACTCATAAAAAACTTCCAGTTGTGGTTAAATCCAAGGCACACACTACGACCATAAAAACAAGAATACTTTATTGGAAGTTAGGCACTTTCATCCCTATTAGATAAGGCACTTCTTCAGAACAAAAAAATCTAAACAGCCAATGCTTATAAGTACAATTAATTAATCACATGACCCACTGTAAACCATTCATTCCCTGTCATCTTCTGTGACATAATCTAAAAAAATACATCCATATGAAAACTCTGCTTTATTATAAAACAATTTAATTCTAAGTTAAATAAAATAAAATGCATATTCTGAATAAAACTTTTTCTTAAAAGCTTATTAAAAAAAACACCATTAAATCTCAAAATAATAATAAGAAGTAATAAAAATATATGGCTGGAAACAGTAAAGCAATTCATATACATTTGTCCACTTATATGAACTCTAATACAAATATATGTATATATATATATATATATATATATATATATATATATATATATATATATATATATATATATATATACATATTCTCTATCCGTATTTTAAATGTAATGTCATTTAACTGGGAGTTCATATATCATACGCCCTCTTTTTCAAAATAGGCATAAGGTTCTCTGATTCATTTAACTCTGGCACCATAGTTGCATTTAACTTAAGCTGCCAGTTTAACTCCTTAAGTGCCAATTCATTCTCCCAACCCCCCCTCGGGCTTTTCTTTACTAATTCTAGGATATCAAAATGAAGCTTTTTAAAAGAGAGACAACAAATACTATGCTTGTACAGGGTGTTATTCAAATTTTTATGTTGAATAGCATAGTTATGTCTGTAAATTCTTTTACGGAGACTTCTCTCTGTTTTTCCTACATAGTAATGTCTACAACTTGTACAATCAGCCAAATATACTAATCCTATACTTCTACAATTCCATGTGTCTAGTTTTATTTGTTGTGATGGTTGGCCTACTGTCACACTGTCCCCTTCGAATATGAAACTACAGTACTTACATGCACCACATTTGTAAGTACCTTTCCTTTTGTGCATTGGTTTTGGTAGTGGGTGTTCTAACCAAAATTTTTAAGTTGGGTTCAGTATTGTATAGAAAAAGTGGTTCATCCCCCAAAATGTTCCATATATCTGCATTGTTCTTAAACATAACCCAATTTCTCATCATAATTTTTCTTATCTCTGTATTCAACTCTCCATAATAAATAACCATAGAGTTGATAAGATTGGGGTTCGAATCCTTGTGGTTATGGCAATGTTCCAATAACCCCCTCCCTAAAAGTGGTATATATTTAGTTCCCCATCATTCTAATATGTGTTTACTACATTCTGCCAGTAAATGGGAAGGGTATCTTCTTTCTGAAAACATTCTATAAAGTAAATCTAATTCATGCTTGAAATTTTCTACATCTGAGCACATTCTTGCCGTTCTTATCATCTGGCCCTTAACTAAATTATTTTTATGTAGTGTGGATGGTGACTTTGGAAATCTAAAAAAGTATTGGATAAACTGGGTTTTCTGAATAATCTAGATACAAAGCTTTTTTCTTGACAATTTTTTAAACAACAATACATCTACGTATTCAAGCCTATCCATAGAACATTTGTGTGTACATTTAAAATATGGACAGATTGTGTTCATATATTCTACAAAAGCTTCAATTTTACTACCCTTATTCTTCCACAATATAAACATATCATCCAGATATCTTGAATATACAAACCACTGCTCACTATATTTAGATTTTGTTACAAACTTAGTTTCCCATGCATACATAACAAGGTTAGCAAACATTGGGGTGCAGCTTGCACCTATAGCAACACCCTTAGTTTGTTTAAAATATTCCCCCTTGAAAAAAATAAAATTGTTGTTTAATACACATTCCATAAGTTCATTAATAAAATTCAGCATACTATTGTCAAAATTACCTAGTGCTCGAAAGGCTTCATAGAACAACTCCAATTCTGTTCGATGGGGTATTGATATGAATATATATATATATATATATATATATATATATATATATATATATATATATATTTATACTACATCAATTGTGGAAAAAAATAACTTCTTCAGAAAAATATTCCTTTTTAATTTTTCCCAGAAAGTCCCATGAATGTATCAAAATATGTTCTACTGGGCGTAACAAATCTTTTAAAATTCTATTTATGAAAATTCCTAATGTATACGTGGAACTATTGTGAGCTGCTACTATCATTCTCAATGGGGATTCTCTATTCTCTTGTGGAGTTTAGGCATTCCAAAGGCATTCGGTATATCCCCTGGAATAACGAGTCTTCAAGAAACAACTAAATCTTTCTATGTGCTATATTTATCTCATTCATTGATACAATAACATAAGTTTCTGTATCATGTAGCATATCGCTCATAACATTAACATAATCTGTCTGATTCATCAGTACCATCCTACCACCTTTATCTGGTTTCATAACCCGGATGTCTCGGTTTTGCCTAATCTCCTTTAAAAACTCCCCTTCTTCCTGACTTAAATTGTAATATCTTTTATTATGTTGACTATGTATTTGAAATAATTCTTGCTTACAAATATTTTCAAAGTTGGCTACTGTGGGGTGTAGTGGGGGGTTGAATGTACTGTTCTTTTTAAACTTGTTACCTAGGCCTTCTACATTAGGTTTGTCTTTAAACAAAACTCTAAAATTAATCTTCCTTGTAAAAAGCTTGAGTTCTGTTAAAATTTTAGCTATATCACTTTTTCGCCTTGGTACAAATTCCAGACCCTTTTTAAAATGGGAAAATGGGTCTCTGTCATCCTCTGTTCTGTATAGTTAAAAATATTAAAGCCAGCTAAACTCAACAATTTCCCATTAAAGGCCTCAATAATTCTACTAGTTTCTAATAATTCCCCCTGTTGTTATGCTTCCATTGATTTACCTTCCCTTGCTGTCCTTTCGAAGTGTGTGGATGTGCTAAAAAATTCTGCTGTATTCTTTTATTACCAATTCTTTCTAATCTTCTTAGGAAGAGCTACACTTTTTCTTGTATGACACTATCATTTCTATAGTTACATATATTTTGTTGATAGGGACCACATTTGTCCCTCCCTTTCTCGGTTTGTAATGGTACCCCCCCCCCCCGCTGCCCCGACTTTTTCATTTGTATTCTCAAAATCTATTCTATCCCCTCTTTGCTATGCCTTAGGTAATGGGTAAGCTATTTTAGTATTATACTCATGTTCATTCCTATATAACTTTTTCTGTTTCTTTGCCAAAAAGTTTCATTTTCATTTAACAGGCACGATCTCCCTTTGACAAAACCAAACTGTGCGGGGTCAAGCATTTGGAGGTTGCTAATGCCCTTGTTTATAAGGTCCATGATAATGTGCTTCATGGCCTTGCAGATCAGGCTAATTAGGCTGATGGGCCTATAATTGCCTGGGTCAGTGGCCGCTCCATCTTTGTGTAGAGGGATGACAGCGGCTGTCCTCCATTCAGCTGGGATGAAGCCGGTGATCAGGTTTTGGTTGAATAGGGTGTCTAATGGAGCGGAGAGCTCATGCCTGAGTTCATGTAGGATACAGCCAGGGATGTTATCAGGTCCCAAGGAGACTGTATTTTTTGCCTTTGAGAGGGCATTAAGGACCTGCTCCCTGGTGATGAGGGGAGGGGGGCAGGTACTGGGGATATCCTGGTTTACTGATGGGGGGACGGGGGCGAAGTTATCACTGAACCTGTCTGCCAGCAGGTTGGCTATAGCTATGGCATTTGTGTATGTGGTGTTATTGACCACCAGTTCAGAGCAGATTTGGGTGTTGCCTTTGAGATTGTGGACATGTGTGAAGAAGGGTTTGTGATTGCAATATTATTATCCAAATAGTAAATGTGATGGACAGCAAGGCTTACTTGGAGTGGCTTTGTACAGTATCACTATATACATGCAATGTACTCTAGAGCTTAAATTATTTATACATTAAACAGCCACAATTGAAAGGTTTAAAAATATTTAATAATAAATAATAAAAACACAAGACAAATCTTCTCAATTCAACACAGTGCTACTCAAGAGTTCAGAAATCACAGGAAAATGCTTAAAATAATACTATAGAATAGTCTGACATAAATATAGAAAACAGCTAGACTAAATCTGACTAAATTCCTATCTAACTCTAAGAACAATCACAGTTCTAAATAAACTTACATATAGAGCAAAAGCAGAGTACTGGTGAGTGGTCAGTTCTGAAGACAAATGCAAAATGCTATGTCTTTCTCTCTGAGATCTTTTTAAATTGGTAATACATCACTGCTGATTCATTTTAGATTACATCATTTTTCCCTGGTTCCCAGGCTAACAGAAACTCAGAGTTTTAATATTTCTTTGATCTTGTACCTGGCCAGGAAACTACAGCAATAAAATATATTATATATGTAAAATCTAGCAATTAACTCTGGTCTCAAAACAATAGGAGGAATTCTTCAGTCCAGACATTATGTCTCTGAGTTTGAGATCAAACAGGCATACAATGCTTAACTTATCAGCTTCCTTCCAGTAGAGTGCACTGTGGTTACATTTTTGAAGTTCAACATTTAACACATTTTTCTTACATTTAAGAGGACAAGCCTGTGGATTGTATTCATATTTACAATGACATAGAATTATCTACAAAATTCTATTTAGCTAGGCTGGCAGCCTTCACATATCTTCAGAGGCACATAGACCCTCCCACCATTATCATGGTTCCCTAGCATAGGTCAGAATAGGCTGGGTTCTCAACCCATTTATCACCAGCAAAAATCCATATCCATTTTAGTGACATTAGTTAACATGGACAAATCCCCTTGAGCCAGTTTTTGCACTAAGTAGCTTTCCCTGACAGGGCACACAGTCTGTGATCCATGTTCTCCTGCCTAGAGGATGCTGTGTATCACAGCTGATACCTAAAACAGTTGATCTAAACAACTCTTCCCCCAGTGTGCACCATCTAGAGTCTGTGCTGCTACCCACAACTCCATTCAATTTTTCTGTGAGGTAAAATACCCAGTATGGTTTTGGGAGGTGGGGGGGGGTAAAGAGAGACAAGGAAAATATGCAAACTCTGCACAGGCATTAGATGGAGGCCAGGATACCTTGTGCATGTGAGGCAAAGACCTTAACTATTATGTTAAACATAAAGGAAGTAGTGAAGAGAAAACAGGAAGGTGGTTATCAACTACTGACTATAAATGAGTGAATAGAATGTGAATAAATCATGTTATTTAAGAAAATGTGTAGAAAGAAAAATTAAAGTGTTGGGTCTAGAATGAGCAGGGAGAAGATTGCTACCAAGCGTACCTGTCTCCATGAAATGTATAATGCACTGGGAACTGTGTAGCATGAACATTTATGCAGTCATAGATGGCAGTTTTTACATTTACTTTATTTGTCCTCACTATTCTTAATGTGTTTATGGAACCAGAAAAAATGTGTATTGTAGTGTAAATGAGCCCTTGACTGAGTCTATAATATTTTGTGTAGAAGGGTCTCTGCCAGTCTTTGGAGGAGTGTCATTCTAAAGTCTGCCGGTGTTGATCTGGTCACTGAATCTTCCAGGAGTCTATAGTGATTTGTAACAGGCATTTGGAAGAGGATTTGGGATACTGTATGCCAATATTTCACCACTGGACTGGGCTCCTAAGGAAAAATATGGCCGACCATTATGAGGCAAGAGGGCAAGGTAGATAACAACTACTTTTGGAACAGGCACAATTTTCTCTGGGCCTGTAATTAATTAAGCACCATCTGAGGATGATCTAGAATTGTGAATTGTAATCTGTCAGGGTACATATTTGTTAGTAACCCCCTAAATTTGTAACAAAGGCCTGAACAAAAGAAAAGACAGCATCAAGGGATCCAAAGCATGTGAAGCATTACTCCTCTTCCTAACTAAAGTCACAGGATGTCTGAAACAAGGCCTGAAAATTGTTTTCTTGCACATACTGAAAATGCTGGTAAAAACTTTCTTCTTTTTCATGGTAATGAAGGAAATATCCTGAAAGGGATGAACAGAAAAATGCAGTCACACAGAGTTAAAGGTTTGCCATGTTTAGTTTGTCAAGGAGGATTTGTTTATCTTTGTAATTTAATGGTTTAAAAATAAAACAAAGAGTAAAAAGGTCACACAGATAACCAACTGTTAAAAAACAAAAAGAAAAATCTAGCAAAGCTAGACTTTTAACTGTGTGATACCTTAAACCTCATGCATCAGAGGCCTCATGGGATATATGCAAATCACCCTTTAAGGATATCAGGTGTTTCAGCTAAATGGCAATTCTGAATGTCCATGACTTTTTCTTTTACTTTCATTTTTAAGTCTATTTATCGACAATTTCAGGCCATTAAAGTCAAACCCCTCTAGCTGTGGACATTCAGAATTGCCATTTAGCTGAAACACCTGAGATCCTTAAAGGGTGATTTGCATATATCCCATGAGGCCTCTGATGGTTTAAAAATAAGAATGTGGAGTAGTTAAATAAAAAACAAAGTGGAGCAGTTTGTTTATACCCAGGGTGGTTTAAAAGCCTTATTGATCACTGATGTTCTGGGAATCTGTAGTGTTTAATTTAGGCCATATGGGAAGAGAAAGGATATTGAAATGTCACCTTCTATTCCTTCTCATACCTCTCAACTGTACATACTTTTTGCAGAACATCCAGACTTCGGTCTCATATTTTTGGTTCATTTTTCATAAAATTGTGGTTTTCTGACAAAAGTGGTAAATCATTAAAGACTAAAGTTTTAGACTATATGTCCTTCTGAAAATTCATTTGAATGCAAAACCTATTATTTTATCAACTTTCTAAGTTTGTAAGAGCAATATTAAAAACTGTCCCTATTTTTGGGCCTTTGTCCCACTTTTATTTATGGCTTTTTCCAGATTTCTTGCTCTAAGGGGTTGAGATGTATAATTCCTGGTTGTAAGCCAACTAACCAAAGGATATTGCAGTGTTAGCAGTTCTATTTATCCTTCATCTTTGTCTTCAGTCACCTCAGTTGCCTTTTGATGCTCAGGTACTATGTCTTGGATTTCCCATAGCTGGGTAGATTGCAGATTTACTACACATTCCAAGAAGGCAGCCTCAGGACTTCCTGTAATGGCACTGAACAGCTAAGGTGTGTGTTTCATCACTCTGTTAAGAAAGTTAAAATTGGCAAAATTTCCCCCTAAAAGCAAAAGCAGACATCAGAGGATACATTTTTTTGAGAAGATAAGATGTCAAATAACAAAAGGGAAAAGTAAAAAAACAAGGGGGAGTTCAGCAAACAAGAGTCAGTCTGCTAATGTCTCCAGCGATCCTATGATTTTAGCAAAGAAAAATCAGGACAATCTGGAGAGCAAATTACCAAGATAAATGATAAACTCTAGAAAGTATATCAGGAGATATTGCAAATGAGACATACACTTTTTGGAGAGGGTGGCCCAGTGGTTAAGGTGGTTGCCTTACAAACACAAGGTGCAGGGTTTAAGTCTCACAAGGGATAATTGGCTAGGCTTACAATGGCTCACAAGGGCAGTTAGCCTAGTACTAACCTATGAACCTATGAACCTATAAGAAAGACTGATAGTAGGGTGGAGGAGGTGGAGGGTGCCTTATCAGCTTAAGCAGATGATTTAGGGAAGCTAAAAGATAGAGAAGGTGAACACAACATGAGAACGGCAGAGACGGAAGTGACACAAAAAGCTGTAAGGAAAAATTAAC